>NW_004797421.1:601031-621507 GCF_000002075.1 Aplysia californica
TCATGAATTTTTTTACCAAATCTCCTTGAATTTAAAAAATTTTTCCTTGAAACCTCCTTGAATTTGATGGGAAGTTCATGGCAGGAACCCTGTTAACTGAGCTCTGCCTCTTTAAGCGTCAGACCCCTCAGTCTAGTCAATTACTTATTTTTAAATGTCATAATGTAGGTACCGATATAGGTAAAAGATTAAGAAATGACTCTTTATTGACCGAAGCACATTCAGAAATTAAATAAGTTTTTTCAGGGAACGCATTGCTTGTGTACTGTTACTGGCCAGACTGCAAATTGTCTGTTCTGTGAATTAGGTACCTCAGGACACCCCCCCATTCCACTTGACTTTGTTACAGGGGGGCAAACCTGTATCAGTATCCTTTGTGTTCATATTGTGGAAGGGGGGCGTTTTTTCATTCATTTTTTGTATTGTTTTTTGAGCATGTGTGTTGAATATTTATTTTTGTGTTGTATCAGTTGTGTGTGGAAAATGTATGTGAATATTTGTTCTTTGTACTGTTTGTGAGTGGGAGTCGTATGATATAGCGTCTGTGGCCTAGTGGTTAGGCTACCAGACTTGTAATCGCAAGGATGCGGGTTCGGGGGTTCGAGCCGTGGGCCTGGCGTTGTGTCCTTGGGAAAGGCACTTTACAGGAATTTTTCTCACTTCACCCCAGATTGGAATGGGTATCCGGCCATAGACAGCAAAAGATCTTGTCAGTATGTTAGTGTTTTAGCGCCTATAAATGGCTGCTTGAACTGTATGCTTCCTAGGAAGTTGAGGTTGTTTCAGAATGCTCTCATGCTCAGGTCTGCTGAGGTAATAGTATAGATTGTGAAGCGCATAGAGCCTGCTGTTGAGCGTGGATTTGCACTGTACAAATGCTATCTATTGTTATTATATATGAATATTTGTTCTTTGTATTGTTACTGGGTTGAATTTATATTTGACTTTGTTTTTTTGTTTTTCCATAGGATTCCAGTGGCTCCAGAAGAGGGTGAGGAGGAGGATGCTGCCACCAGAAGAAAGAAGAAGAAAAGGTTCTTGGACTTAACTAGCTTTTTATCATAATATGCTATATTATTTTTGAGTAAAATTCACACAGGAATGTGTTTTTGAATGGACTTGAAAGTATGCTGAGCAAAATTTATTTTTTTAAAGGGGGGGTGGGGTTGTTGTTGGGGAGAGGTGGGGGTGTGCAATTTGAATTTGTGATCTTTCAAGTATTTCATCAGTTAAAGTCATTCATGAAGTGTTAAAAGGGGAACTACTGCATTGGCACACAACACTTGGCAACTCAAATGATGAGTTCGAAACATTTGCGGAAAACAGAAATTGCATTGGGGAAAAAAACAACCCTGGTAGGCAGTAGCATTGTGAACTGCTAACTGTAAACTTCTTCTTCCTTGTAGATTTTAAAATGTTTTTTTTTTTGGTTTGTGAGCTTATAACCTTTCCCTTGTTATGCCAGGGAATGTAGATAATTCAAAGACACCTGTGTGAAATTTAAGCGCTGTTATGTTTCTTTTCCACAAATTATGCTTTTATGTTCAATTTGACAGTTACTATGCCAAGCTCAAAAGAGATGAAGAGGAGAGACAGAAAGAGCTGGAGTCCAAGTACAGAGACAGAGTAAGTCAAAAACTGTTGGATGTAATCTGTAACTCTTAATGCATTTGATGTGAGTTTACAGGGTAATAAAAGGGGGGGGGGGGGTGTCCAACAATAGATTTACCCAATTGATGCTCATGGGAGAGAAAATTGCTTGTTTTTACCTAATTCTGCTCCTCAGTTGGTCATCTATGGCATTCTGTATGTCTGCACTTTCCTCTTTTTTTTCATACATGGCAGTCTGCCTGTTTCCTCTTTTTTTTTTTTTTTTTTTTTTTTCCGGTCACCTTTGGCAGTCTTATTTATATCTGCACTTTCCAAGAGCTCTTGTTTTGCTGCTGGGCGTTGGAGGGGACCCCCTGGGTAGCTCCTACTTCTTTTCATTCACTGGTGTTTCTGTCTTGTTTGTGTGCTTTGCTTTTTGTGTGCATTAAATGACCATTATTGTGTGGATGTGCTTCCCTTTACTCAATTGATACTCTTTGTCAATGTAGCAGCCTGTCTATCTGCATTTTCCTCTTATCTTGCCAGGCCAAGGAGCGCCGAGAAGGCCACAACAAGGACTACTCTGAGACGGAAGTTATTAGCACGACGGCTGACTACAGAGCTGTGGCCCCTGATGCCAAGGCGTGAGTTTTCTTTCATCGCACACAACTCTCTCTACAATACGCAATTAAACAGAGCTCAACACCAGAAAATCCAGCGCACAACTGCATTTTTAAAAGAAACTCAGAAACCATAAACAAATTCCAAAACAACGAAAAACTCATCAAACCCTTCGGCCTCATAATCCTTGAGGACCTGAAAAACTTACACTTTTCCAAACAAGACATCCAGCAATTTCTTTTCCCCGACCTCCCTCTGTGGCACCTCACCAAGGCAAAAGTAGACTTACAGCTGACCACACACAACAAAGAAAGCACAAACACCTAAACTTTTTAAAGCAGAATACAAAAAACTAATAGATAAATACCACGGTGCGGAGTTCATCTTCACGGATGGCTCCAAAAAAAAAAAAAATGTGGGCGCCGCAGCCCTATCTTCCAACAGTACACTCCAGAGCAGACTCCATCTTCCTTGTCCTTTCTGACTCTCTGTCTTGCATCACCTCACTCACAAACTACACACTCCTACACCCAAAAATAGTTAGGCTACAACAGAAAATTCACGCCCTATCTGAAACAGGAAAAAATATCATGTTCGCATGGATACCTAGCTATTGGAGCATCCGGGGAAACGAGCAGGAAGATGACCTGGCGAAGAAATCCTCATCCCTTCTGTTGGGATCAACGACGAACACTCTCCCACCGACTGACTTTAAAAATATAGTCACAAAGTACACCTCCAGTCTGTGGGAGAGCCACTGGAAAAAACAGAAGAATAACAAACTCTATAATATAAAACCCAAACTGGGACAGTAAAATCCCTCGGACCTCTCCAGAAGAGACGAAGTCATTTTTACTCAATTGCGCATCGGACGCACGGCCCTGACACACAAATACCTCCTACAGGGAGATGAGAAGCCGCTCTGTGTCGGATGCGACACAGATTTTACCATTAGACACATTTTAACCGAATGTCTAGACTTTGGAGAGATCCGAAAGAAATACTTTAAATGCAAAAAATTGCAAGACATTTTTCCGTCCTTGGTCCCAACAGAATTTTTGATTTTATGAAGGCCATTGACCTTTATGGGAAGTTATAGAACAGAATTAAATTATTAAAAATGTTTATGAAGGTTATTTTAGATTGAAAAAATGTATATTTACACAAATTTTAAATATTTTAACGTTTTAAAATCAAATAACCCGTATCCAGCCGTGCAGTGAACTGCGTATAAAAAAACTAACTTGTGTTTCGCGCGCTCATATGACCTTATGCAGTTGCGAGCGCCGTAAAACTCTGTACTAAACTCAACTTTCATCTTTAGACAAGTTCTTTTTTCCCGAATGCTTTTGTAAAAAAAACATTTCAAGTTTGTTTACATGGAGCTTGTGGTCCTGGCAAAGCAATAAAAGTAAAGTTGCTCCTGTTGCCCCAATTTCAAACGTGCTGAGCCTTCTGTGCAGATTCGGGGGTCAGTGCAGGTGTACAACTGTTTCTAACAGGAACAGGAAACAGCTGGCTTAAAAGCGTGAAGACAATTGGGATTATACACTTTACTTTTACTGGAAGAGTAATGGTGGTACTGTATTCTTCTCCTGCACTTACTGCTGGTTCCTCTACTCCTTCTGGAACTTTTCATGGCCTGTTAATATCATCGCAGTGCCATATGCTCAGGCCAGGTCTATTCTAGAAATAGTTGGTCACTGTTTCTCCAATGATCAAACGGAGATGATACACGAGCTCTTGTTCCCAATATTGTACCAGTGACGTGTCTGACGGTTTGATGTAAGTAAGCGAGTTATGAGAATTAGTAGAACTATGTCTGTTTAAAGGGTCAACCACTTTATAGAAGATATTGCTTTTGAATTGTGATTATTTTGATTCTCTCCTACTAAAAGACTTTAGGAACTTTTCTTTTGTACTTGGATTACCTGTAAGTTATAGAGGACATTTTTACATAAGTCCCATTTCTTTCCTGTCTCTCTCATATATCCGTTGATTGTTTTGCCTTGTCAGTTCTATCTGATAGCCGTCCTGTGGATATGCTTCTCTTTATTCAAACAAACATGCATTTGGTGGAAAGTTAATACTTCTTTTTATTTTTTCTTGCAAGCATTGAAAACAATGCAGAGAGGAGGAAGCAAGTGATACAGGCCTCTAAGTACTTGGGAGGTGACATGGAACACACTCACTTGGTGAAAGGATTGGACTATGCACTACTTGAGAAGGTATGTCAGATGATGAATAAAGAGACGATAGAAGGAAGAAAAGTACTATTTCCATTTATCATCGTGGGGAAGTTTTGTTGTTATGACACAAGCAATGCATATATAGAATAGTTAGGATATTACATCAACGTCACATAATACAGGAATTTGCTTTGGCATTACAATTTTACAAACACAACATTGCATTCTTTGGCTTTCATTTGCCTTAGTAACCATATGCTCCATCGTTGCATGTGTAGACAATTGTTGCACAAACAATCATCTGTTGTGATGGAACAGGGTCTACATCCTACACGTAAATTTGGTCATCCATAACCCTTTGAGCCCTTGCCACCTGTACACCAGTCGCGCCTAAAACCACCCGTATGCCTAGCGACTATTATAGCGGTGAGTGAGACCCCATCCCCAACCTGGCTCGCCCTAAGGCAAAACATGTACGGAAAACAGCGATTACTACACAAGATATTGTTAATTAATTTGAAGATCTTTCTGAATTAGGTGCTGGTAATGATGAGGACTGCCCTGAGTGGGATATGGACTGTGCTTCGGACAATCATATGAATGTTAGCTCAGGAGCTCAGGCAGAGGGACATGGTAACCTCTGAAGGTCACAGCTCAAAGGGTTAATGTTAGTGCAGTGGTAAGAAGCTCCTAGGTATTTGCCAAATATGCGTGAGACAAGAAGAGGGGATCGTCCTGTGGCACCATTTGTTAGAAGATGAAAGTGCTGGCCCTTCTCACAGGACATTGATGAACTTAGGTTAGATAAAGAGATAAAGAACGGTTTCCCTACTTCGGCGCCTGGAATTCATGGACAGAGTTATCTGCCTTTGTTTGAATGTGATGGCCCAATTTCGTCTTAAATATATTGCTCAACACAGAAGAAGTACCTTGTTTTACTAAGAATGTACAATCTGTGACTCTGCCTTCAAATGCTGGATGTGTCTTTGTTCTTTGTCCGCAGGTGAGAGCTGAGATCACCTCAAAAGAGAGGGAAGATGAGGATATGATGGAAACTGTTGTCTCCCAGCCAAAGTGAGTCTTGACACTTCTTCTCCCTTCATCATTTTATACCTTATTTTCATTAGTCTTTATGATGAAGTGCAAGTTATGCTTGATAGCTTTTTTTTTAATGCTTACCTCAGTATCTCCTAATAACTTCTTGGCGAATCGGTGTGTGTGAAGGGTTTGGAGAGGGATTACTTGGCCAATACCCACCATCTGGGCAGCTATGGAGTCCCATCTCCTCAGGGCATCCTTACAAATTCCTCTTCTCTTTGTAGTCTATTATTAGACCTGCATGTTTGCCGACAATCGTCTGAAATCCGACAATCGCGACCCGACCTGCGAACCGGCCGATGCTATCGCTAGGCCCGCCTGTATTAGTCAATGTGCGTAGTGCGAGGCCTGGCCGACTGCCAGCGACCCCTTTTCCTCTCGTCGGCTTCGTCGGCACTTTCGTTTTCGTGCCGACAGCCGACGCGCGCACCGCCGACTGCCGACGTCGGCGTTGTCGGAACCTGAGTAGAAATGCGAATACGAAAAAGGACAACAACCTAAATTATCTACTTTGAGTTTCGTGCTCGAGCGGCCATTTTGAATTCGTTTGTTGACTAATTCAATTGTTCAGATCGTGTGGATTCATTCAAGTCTGACTCTCTTGTTCTAATAGAATCTAGATCTAGATCTAGATTTATATAGATCATTATAGACCTCTATGGAGGATTCATATTCCAATTCTATTGTGTCAAACCCTATCATAGGTTGTGCTGTAATATTAATATTGGTAAAAATAAGCATTTCATCAGGTGCGTGAATTATTTATTTATTTAAATCTAGATCTAGATTCTAGATCTAGAATCTAGACTCAGCTGAGTCCCTCTGTTCGGAATCGGATGCGGATTTCTAGTTCAAGGCCTATTCCTATTCACTTGTTCTACAAGATCTAGATCAAGATCTAGATTTATTTAGATTACTAGATCTAGATCTAGATCTAGATCTATATGGAGGATTCATATTCCAATTCTATTGTGTTATTGTATCAAACCCTACAGCAATGTAGATGTAAGCCATATAGATCTAGATCTAGATTCTATGTGCTCCTTTGTTTTGGAGTGTGGTTTTTTAATTAAAAAATTTTTTTTTCATTTAGGACTTGTTTTGGCCTTTTTACATGAGGCCCATTGCAGGTTCTTTTTGGGGGTAGGGTTAGGGATAGGTCTCTTCTTTATTGTGTTTGTTGGGGTGGTCGCTCGTTACTCGGATGTCCTTCCTTATGACACCCACAAAGGCTTGGGGGGGGGGGGTGCGCAAAATTTTCAGACAATCTGGTTTAGGCTCACATGCAGGTCTATATTATAGAAAGAGCATCATAATCCATGCTGTATGTCCATTCTAAAGGGGTATTCTTCACTTTTTCAAATTTCTTTACTTCAACACTTTAAAATCCTGAAATTTCTGTGTTAAAATGGGAGAGGGGACAAAAACATTTTAGTTCTGAGATTGGACCTTGTTTTTTTGTAAGGATTGTTCCATACCATTTTGCCTTCTGATTCATGGTGAATACAGGAAGAAAGGCAGTGTAATGCAAAGTGTTTTCTGTAAGAGTAGTGTTATAATCACCAGTTTCATTGCTGTTTAAGAAATCTAGTATAGATGCCATTTAGTTGAGGGGATATGTGGTGTGATTAATTTAAGAGAAATGTGATGAAACTGCTTTCTTCAGGGCACAGTTTGGCATCGTTTATAAAAAGATAAATCTTGTTTCTTAAATTTTAGGAGACGTGGTGTTGCATCATCAATGTAATTGTTTTGTCTGAAATTGTTATTTGCAGAGAAGAGGAGGATCCTGAAGAAAAGATAACATTCAAGACCAAGCTGGGTATGTACCCTTTCACATTAAATGGTTTGTTTGGTTGTTGTTGTTGTTTGTTTGGGGGGGTTTTTTGGGGGGAGACAGAACATAAAATATTACTTTGTTTTGTTTGTCCGTTGTCGTGCAGATTGTGTCTAGCATAGGAGACATACACTTGGGGGTAGTTTGTTCACATGTGTGTTTCCTAAAAGATCTTAGTACTTTTTATTAGAAATTCATCATAAACTGTGTGAAGTTACGTTTTAATGACAGCGATATTTAACACTTTGCCGCCTCATCTCGCCAATCGGCGATGTTTACCACCCAGATTCTTTGGATTTACCCCCAAAATGCCTTTGCCTTTGATGGCAAGAGTTTTTACTCTATGAGCCTTGTCTTTAAAAACACTTTTGTGATATCTGTGCAGTATGTATCTTTCCACTGTGTGTCATCTAGTAGTATTTAAGTATGTATCTGTCTTGTGGATGTAATCAGAAGTTGCTTTTTAGTTTTACTTGTAATGTTTGGATTTTTTATAAGTGGGAGCCTCCAAAGAAATGTATATAAAGTCTGTTAGAGGGGATATTAAATGATTTCCAAGAATACATCATTGATATGTTTCAGGCACTATGTTAAACATTCCTTCTCTATTATCAGGTCGGAACATCTACAGAACCTTGTTCCGGAACCGTGTACCTCAGAGAAATGAGCTGTTTTTGCCCAGGCGTATGGCCTATGTCATTGCCTTGGAAGATGAGTTTGCAGAATCAGACATCCCAGCCACCCTGATCCGCAGTAAGGCTGACTGTCCATCTCTACAGGTACAATTTTGTTCTATACACTTATGTGTAAAAGCTTTCTCTGCTTCCATTGAGGTAGACATCTTCTTCTTGATTCTCTCCGCTCCAATGTCATTTGGACAGAGGATAGTGCAGTATTTTACGTAAATTTTCTTCTTTCTCTAATGTTGAATGAACACCTGGCTGAGACAGTTTAAGATATTGACTGTCTGTCAGTATTGTGTGTCGGTAAAATTGGTAGCTTGCCCTTGTGTTTCCAAAGAAGCTGAGAGTGTTAATTATACTAATACAAGTTTGGAGCACTTCGAATTGATTTTCAGATGGAAATATAAATTAGATTTATTTTTTAAAATTATTATTTTGATTATAGATGTTTTTTATTGCATACTTTTTTTTCAGAGTTTCAATTCTCTCAAATTTGATTTACGGTACCTGTTCTTTGGTGACAGTATAGTTTCTGTTTGCCCTCAAAGTATAAGATTACTTAAATTTTGTAAGTCTCTGATCTATTCAAACTAATAAACAACTATAAAGAAAAGCCACCTACGTAATAATGGATCATAGGTGGTAGTTCAAATATTTCATTCAATCTAAAGTTGATTTTCTGGTCTTCCTCAGGCTACAACAACTCTAACAACAAATGATATTGTGATCAACAAACTGACGCAGATTTTGTCGTATCTGAGACAAGGGAAAAGAGAAGCAAAGAAGTTGAAAAAGAAAGAAAAAGGTTTGGATCTGAGCTGTGGTGTTTTATGGGTAGCTAGGTTTCTCCCTGTTGAATTTAGTCATAACATTGTATGGTGCAATGTTACATATTGTCATCTTTGGTGGAATAGGTAGGATCTTTACCCTTGCAAATAGAAGTAGTGTTGAAAGACTATTGAATATCTCTTGTCTTTCTGAAAGGATGCATGCATCCCACTCAGCCCTCAGCTGGCAATGATGGGCAAGATTGAACCAGCCTGCCGTCTAAATTGTGTCAGTGGGGAAGTAAAACATTCACAGTAGGTGGCAATGAGTGAACAACTCAATCTGCCAACTTGCTCCAGGGGTGGTTCATTTACTCTGTAATCAATCTGATCACTTTTTCCAATCTATTCCTTGCTGTTGATTTCATTCTTGTTGCTTCTTTTTATGATGTTGGTGAAAGCCACCTTATGAGTGTCTAATGTTGCCACTGTAATTATTATGTTTAAGTCTTGAATTATTGAGTGGTATCTCATAATAATTTAGCTCATTTTGGGGGAGTTGGCTAGCTGATCTTTTGAAGCATTTACATTCCATGAAAAGCACATCAAGCCAAACCTTGAAGGAAAATGACATGTTTTTGTTCCACAGGAAAACTAAAAGAGGAAGAGAAAGCCAGAATCACTGCCCTGGATGACAGGTAAGTCCTCGTCATCCTAAGCCAAGATTCTTGGGGTTGCCTTGATAAATGAGTGGAATCATTGATATCATCGCAAATTCTGCCATAACTTTTAAAAACTGAAACTTCTTCAAAAGAATCAGATGGAAAGTTAACCATGTGAAGTAGAGCTGGGTTGTTTTTATTTCCTTCATTCTCATTTGTACTGTACATGCTAGGGTTTTATAAGCCAACACGGGAGTGGCTGTGTCTGCCACAGACCTCCCGCTGTTAGGGGCTGTTTCTGAAAGCGCAGTGGAAGTGGTCTAAAACGGCCAACCATTGTCCTGGAGAAAAGTGATTGTCTTAAGACTTACAATACCGTCTTTAGTCGCCAGGCCGTAGTATTTGCTCACAACTACTGGCGACTTCAGTGGCTGATGCAACCAGGCACACTAAACATAATTAAACAACAAATGGGTGCACTGCGCTGAAGTAAATACCAAAGGAAGTCACTCTATATATGATAGCTGAATGGTTGATGAACCTCTCTGAATTTTTAAAGCGTTATTCTTGGGCGGCCAAGGTTTTTTTCAAATTAGCAAAAATTCTACCATGACTTCAGCATTCTAAACGGGTGCTGTACCCAAGGGTTTTTCACTATATGAGCCTTCGGTGCTGTAAGTGTTAAACAGGTGGATGTCTTGCACACTGTCATTATTGTGCAAAAAAAAACAACACAACAGGGTGGGGGGAATGGGACATAACAGTTTTTGCACCGATGGGTGTCTTATACAAGTGATGATAAGAGCAGGTTCCACTGTAATTTTCTCTTTCTTCATTCTTTTGTAAATCATCCTTGTCTTCTCCCCAGCATCTATGGTGAGATTGGAGACTACGAGCCATCATTTGCCAAGCCCAAGGACAAGAGGGAGAAAGACAGAAAGGACAAGGATCGCGACAGCAAGTCTGATCGGGACCGAGATCGTGATAGGGGCAGAGACCGGGAAAGGGACAGGGAGAGAGAGAGGGATAGGTGAGATATTCGATGGTCTAGCTGCTGATTTTGTGCCTATCTCAACAGTGCTGGGTACAAATCGTTCATGTTTTAGATGTCTCCTGGTTGTTGTTGTTGTTTTTGTTTTTTCTGGGGGTTTTGGGGGGTTTTTCACTTTGTATCCTTTACTGGATCCTAAATAAGGTAAAGTGATATCGGAATGATTAAACTCTTCATTTCCTTCAAACATGTATAGAACACCTGATGATTAAGCATTCATTATAATGCAATTTTTGTCTGCCCCTCCTGAAAAATTAGCATACATTGACTTCTTTGGTTTTGGCATGACACTCTGAAATGTTGGTGTTTTTAAAGTGTTTTCAAATGCCATACTAGTCCTTTGACTAAACAGCAATCAGAATAAAAAACAAAAAAGGAGTGTAAAATCAGATCAATTCACCGACTACTGTTCATGGATACCGTTGTGGCATGAACTTTTAATTTACGCCAGACTCTCGTTCATGCCACCCCAGTCATGTTTTGGGGGGGTTTTTTTGCTGAAGGAATGCAACATTAAATGAGTATCCATTTACTTTAAGGCTGGGTCTGCTTCTTTAGCTCAAGAGGTAGTTTTTCTTCTTAATAAATTCTTTGCTGACAGTCAGCAAAATGGCATCCTCCAGGCTAAAACATCTACGTTATGTAGTAACGAATCTCTTCAAAGTTTCAATGAGTCTGATAAATCTACCCACTGTAACTGTTCAGATTATGATCCAGCATTAATGTGCCCACCCTGGTAAAGTAGAGTGCAAAAGAGGCGGAGGTAGACCCAGAATAACATACTTAAAGAACTGAACAGATGAGTGACAGAAAATTACCTGGATGCGATAGATTTGTTGAGAGCATCTAAGCTGAGAATTGAATGGCAAACCGTGGTTGCAAATGTCTGTTTCAGATCTGGTTCTTCAAGAAGAAGATCTAGACATCCTGATTAGAAGATACTAAAAGCTAAAAGGCTTGCATATCTATCTATATATATATATATATATACACAGTTCAAATTAGTCAAGAAAATGGCTTTCTTTGTTTTCTTTTCAGGGACAGAGACAGGCGAGACTACCGGGACCGTGACAGGGAGAGAGAGAGAGATAGGGGCAGAGATCGGGAAAGGGAGAGGGAACGGACGGACAGGATCAGAGAACCAGAGCGGGAGAAGCCCCAGAGGAAGTCTTACTTTGAAAAGCCTGTGGAAGAGGTGAAGTCTTTCTCTTTATTATGGTCATAGAACTAAAATTTCTTGTCTTGAAACTATGAGTGGGGAGTGGGAAAGATAAGTGTGTCAATGCTCACGTAATTTCTTATTTGAAGGGGGGGGAGGGGCCTTTAAAATGAAAATTTGTGAGACTGCCAAATTTGCTTTGTTTTAGAGATGTTGCTTAATTATTATTTTTTATCTAGGATTTTTTTTCTTTCCGCTTACTGCTGTTTGCAGATTAACCGTGTTCGGTTTAAAGTGGACTCCTCTGTAATTCTGTTTAGGATTTAAAGTGCGAGTCAGATTAATCATGTGAGGAGGGCTTTTTTTTTCTTTTTCTTTTTTTTTAAAAATTTGCAAGGTTGTCAGTTTTGTTTCATCAGTTGTGTCATTTATTTATTTGTTGCTATCATTCACTGTTTATCAGCCTGAGTTGTTTATTTTTTGTTTTTATCTTTCTGCCCTCAGGATGACCTTAAGGAAAAACCCAAAGAGACAGCGATTGAACTGGTCAAATCGATCAACGAAAGGTTTAAAGTAAGTTGGGTTTTTTAAATTGAAACTGATGCCCCAATGCTGTTGTAGCCTTTAATCGTGCTTCTTGTTTCAATATGGAAGCAATATTTTGGGTCAAAAGTGTTTAAATTGAATGCCTATGAAGTACTGGGTCCACAACAGAGACCATACCCATGTCTGTGGTGTGATGGTTGTGTCATTGTCTGCAGAAGAAATACAGTGGAACCTGCCCTGACGGCCACCTCCATAAGACGGCCACCTGTACAAACGGCCACTTCCCATTTCCCCCCTTGCATTTTTTCGATATAATTCAACTGTGTAAAACGGGCACCTGTCCTACGCGGCCGCGGCCACCATATTTTAACACACAACCCCTATCACACTTAGCAATAACACCTGTCTTAGACGGCCACCTTAGTGACTCCATTACGTTTTGTCATTAATTGTGCATTGACCCCTGGCGTTGTGGGCGAGCCGTCATAATCTAATCACCTGTCGTTGTTGTTGAGTAGTCCCTCCAACCGATCATGTTGCGTAGACCCCTCCCACAGTTGACCAATAGGTACCAATTTCCAGCTGCTGGTGAGGGAAACGTGTGATCCCTCGTAGCCCATAAGCCCCGCCCAGAACTCATACACAAATCGTAAGTGAGATCAGTGGTCACTGTTTACCCAGTCTGTAACAAAGTAACAATGGACGTCAACATGGACTTGTGACAGAAGCATCGCTCATTCTCCGAGTGGTGGCGACCCATGTGTTTGTTTTACCATAGCACTCAGTCCTCCTTGTCTGACAAATTTCGTTTTATTGTCACCCTTGCTCAAAATCAACAACAAAATAAAAATAACAAACAAAATACAAACCAACAACAACAATAACAAAAACAATAATGCGGCTACTTTCGATTGGGAATGGGGTTTGTTTTCTTCATCTTGATCAGTCCTGCCTAAGACGGCCACCTGTCTTATTCAGCCACTTTTCTCTTTGACAATGGGTGGCCGTCTTACACAGGTTTGACTGTATTTGATTCATTCGAGGGTTAAAGGGGGTTTTCTTTATCGAATATTTGTCTTTCTGAAAGGATGTTTTATTACATTGAGCCTGGAGTTGCCCAGCAGGCAAGGTCAAAGCAGCCCACCTCCTAAGTAATTTAGAGTGTTCAACATTGACAATGAAATTACTATACAATTGACAGAATGTAATGACATATCAGAATTCTTGTTGGACTGTTTATTCACTTTACTGACACAATAAGGCATTGCAGGGTGTTCGGTTTGTTTTTTGTTGGGTTGTTGTTGTTGGGGGGGGGGTTACATTTTCTTTACTCCGTGTTTTGTTTTTATACTGGTTTAAAAATAATTTAGAATGGAGTTGATTAAAAAAACACAAGAAAAGTGACAATATGAAAAAGAATAGATCTTTCTCTTCATGTTTTACAAGTTCTCTGAAATGAAAACACTCCGAACAGATATAAGTTATATTTAAGCATGTCAGCTTATTTTTGGGAACCAATTGTGATTCAAACTGCTCAATGAAAAACCAGCAGATTCTGTTTAACATAAAGCCATTCAACACGAAATTCCTGTTGCTGTACCAGGAAAGTATTTCAAATCCCCAGTTTTTCCCCCCCACTTCATTTATGCACTGCAGCCTTCAAAAACATCAAGAAATTCTTGTGAAGTTCATATAATCAGGATTTTACTTAGTGACCTTCTAAGTTCGGGAACTGGGGATGCTAGGGCTGAGTAGGATATTGAAATTAGATTGTAGAAGTCTCATAAGCGGATACTTTTCTTCCCTCCAGGGCTATGCTGATGTTGAGGAGGAGAAGGAAAAGTAAGTATTTGTTTTAAATTATTTGGTGTAAGCCCATTTGTAATTTTTTGCTTAAATGTTGTACTTGAATTTTAGTAGGAGCTGAATCTCTTTTACAGTGTGTAACTGTCAAGGGGGAATAGAAATTCTGAAACAAATTCCTTACATTTCATTTAGGTGAGGTGAAATAAATCAGTACAGTTACGTTCATGTTGTACTGAAGCAGATACCATTTTTAAAAATTACAGCTGTCCCTTTTTTTAGGAATTGGTGTGGCAGGTTTTTGAAAGAGTCGGGGGGTGAATCTATAGTTCAGTTGGTACCATATCACTATCTTAGAATTACAAAGTTCTGTCTGCTCAGTGCCTAGTATTGAGAAATTTGATGTAAAAAAAAAATGTTGAGTTTTGCTACATGTCATGCTTTTTTTAATGCTATTCTTTGAATGACTCCAAATAATATTGAGATTTTTGTAGAGCAGAAAGAACATTTGGTTTCTGACCTCATGGTCATAGTAACTAAAAATTTCAAATATGTCAGACAGAACTTTGTAATTTTAAGGTAGCAATATAGGATTGCAATGTGAATAACAGTGGTTCGAATCCTAGTAGGGCTGTTCTTGACATTGGGTTAGTTGTTTGGTTTTCCTAGCTTTCCTCACGCTTGATTCGACCTTAACAATATTGACATTAAATCAGAGGCCATGCATCTTAAGTAAACTTAGTGTTGAAAATGACCTTAGACCCTTACATTTCTGTGAGAAGGTCAGACTTGAGTAAATAATAAATTTGCACTCAATTTTCCTGTGTGGAATAGTCTCAAGTGACTGTGAGGGACATGCAATGGTTTAAAAGGTAACTCTGGAAAAACAGTAGATTGTTACACCCCCTGATCTGAGCATATCTTACACTCTCCTTTACGCCTTTATATTTTTCTCTGCAGAGTGAAGGTGGATGCTGAGAAGAACAGGTTGCAAAAATTGAAAGCGAAGACAGGTATCGACAGTTACGCTGAGTGCTACCCAGGGTGAGTCATCAGTTTGTGCACTGGTGGTTTTTTAATTGGGGGGGGGGGGGGGTTGTATCGTTCTGATTTGTATGCACTGGGGGCCATTGCATAATTTTCAAACTGTGTAAGCATATTTTTGTCTTAAAGCATAAGGTTGTCAGAATCTTTTGTCATCAAATGAAAAAAGTTTCATTACATTAACTTGCTGAATGCTGTCATTCCTGGGCTTTTTTTTTGGGGGGGGGGGGGGGGGTTGTGACGCCAAACTCTTGTCACGTCACCCACTTCGGTGTGGTATTTTGGACTCTGTTTATTGCCGCTGTCTCCAGAAAACCATTTCAGTTGTCACAGTTCTGAATTGTTTGTCCCCTTAAAATTGTCTCTGCAATGAATGTGCGCCCTCTAAGAATTCTTGTTGACAATGATACAGATTTGTTTTTACACCTATGAGCTTCATATTTACACCCAGGTACAGCTTTTTCTCTCATAGCCATTTGCATTTTAATTGCAGCATGGTATTTGTTTCACTATAATGTCTTTTACTGGATCCATCATCATCATTTGACTCTTTCACCCTGATAGTGATATAGGGAATAGTGTATAGGCTGCCAAGAAAGGCATTCAGCTGAACTAATCCATGGAAATTTTTAGACTACCCGTACTTGTCTTCATACGGATCACAATGTGGTTGCAGTATATGAAAATAAAGCTTTGAAATCGTCTTCCTAAAGAAAAATGTTATGCAGATTTATTGGGTGGGGGGGGGGGTGTTCGTCTTTTAAAATTTGTCAAGTATGTCCTCCAATTGAAAATTTCCTTGTAGTGCAAAGCTTTGGCATAAAAACTAACATGACTTTCCATTGTGTCAGTTAAGTTTCAATGACGTGTTTCTTTTGTTTTGTCTCTCAACAAATATTGCAATCAAATTTTTTAATACATTCTTTTCTTTTTCATGAAAATCTCAGCATGGCAGAGTCTGCAGATGCTATCGACGATTCTGACGAGGAAGTTGACTTCACCAAAATGGACCAGGGCAACAAGAAGGGTCCAGTCGGCCGATGGGACTTTGACACGGCCGAGGAATATTCCGACTATATGTCCAACCGGGAGGCTCTGCCCAAGTATGTGGGGGCTTGTCTGGGTGGTCCGTTTTACTGCTCAGGAGGGTGGACTATTAACCAGATGGACAATGGCATGACTGCTTTTACCTTTCCACACATCAAATGCACACTTTAGCGTATGATAGTGTAAGTTTGGCAGTTGGGCAATGGTCATCCAGGCTCAGGGGGACTGGGTTTAAAGGATTTTTTGGTTTTTACCTGAAGTTGGATTTTTTAAAGATATGCAGTCAGGCACAGGTAACATGCTCACCCCAAACTGGTAATCATGAAAAGCGCTGACAATTTGCCGTTCCCCAACTGTTGTCTCTTTAATTTTTTGCTATAACGGTTTACCCTGATATCGTATGTGCCGAATACATTTGTCAATCCCTGACATATTTGAGTAATCCTTGCCCAACTGTATTGGAATTCTAAGGGGAAATTAGAGTTGGGATTTACGAGATCTGATCCATCAACATTTATTCAGTGTCATCACCACTTACTTCAAAGGTCACAGGATGATTTATAGGTCTAAAGTCCTCTCCTCAGCTGCCATTGTTGGTTATAAATTTGGCTGTACTGTTTGTTCTTGTATTTGTAAGTGTATCCAGGTCTAGAAACATGTACTCTGGAAGTTTAGCTTTAGTCAAGATACCATCTCTTGATATAGATTCATTTTTGTTGGAGATTTTCTTATGATTATCTTTTTCTTTTTATACAATTTTCTTTTGTAATGAAAAAGCTGTTACCTGTTTTCAGTATATAACCTTTTTTTGGGTGGGTTTGTCGAGGGTTGTTTTTTTAGGAGTGTGGTTTACTTTGAAACATTTCCATTTATATCCTGTTGTATTTTCCTTCCCCCCCCCCCTCTGTCAGAGCTGCTTTCCAGTACGGGGTGAAGATGAGTGACGGTCGTCGGACACGCAGAACGGGCCCCAAAGATGAGAAACAGAAGCTGGACAGAGAGCTGCAGCAGATCCAGAGGATCATAGAGAAGAGGAAACCCAGTGGGGCGGACGGCGGGGGCAGTGATGCCAAGCATGCCAAATATTGAGGGGGTGGGGTGGAGATTGTTTTGTGATGTGTTCCATGCAAAGTTCTTTGAGGTTTTCTGCCTGCATTATATGTTGGTTTAGAAAGAAACAACGTAAGATTTTAGGATGGAAATGTTTATCTCACAAGAACTTATGGGGGGTGGATGGGAGGGAGCCTCTATCAAGTCTTTTTAATCTTTATGTGATGTGTATTTTTCATGTATTACAGAATAAAATTCAGCTTCTGCTAAAGTGATTAAAAGGATAATGGTTGTTTTGTTGTGTAAATGGAATTGCACAATTGTCCTCAATTGTGCTAAAATGTGTTATGATGTGAGATTCTCTAGAATCATTTAGCCAGGCTGACTAGCTAACTGACTGACCAGATAAATGGAGAGAAAAATGGTTGCAAGTCAATTTCCTCTTTTACCCAATGTTCATCATTATGAGTCTGTGAAGTGTTGTTAACCATGCCGCCAGTGCTGTGAGAATTATATCTACATGAACTGGTCACAGAACGAGTTCAGTGAGAAGCTTATTTGTGGTTTATGTACATTTTCAACTCTGACCCAAGACGGGGAAATTTACTGGAAATTTTTCCTCACTCGTTATGGTTACATTTAGAAATAACTTCCACTACTTCCAGTGAGAATAATGGTCATAGTTTTCCCATAGAAATTTTTCTGCACTATTACTTTTGATCATAGTTGAACACACTTTGCTCTTTGTTTTTGCAGTCAGGTCCAAATAGCTCTATAGATATTGTGTCGAAGTGCATAAAAAGCAACTACATTTTTCTTTATGTTATGTCACAAATTTTAATTTACAGTTCAAATACAGCGAGCTTTCCAGCTGACTCCAATAGTGTCAGAAGTGTGAAATCCTCTGATCTCTGATTTGTTACTTGTTTAGAAATATTACATTCAAATTCTATTCTAGGAGTATTCTATAGAATGGGCCTGTCCAAATGTTATGTAGCTTCCTCAACAGGGCCTGCAGAGTAATATTCAAAACAGCATGGAAGATGCTATTTTTAGAGAGTATCGTGCCTTGTGCTTGAAATAAAGAGTAAGAGTAGAAGCAAAGATTGCTCTAAACAGATCTCGCTTTGAGAAGTGGACATCGTCGTCTTCATCATCATCGTATTAGCGCGTGTAGATAGCTGTGCATCTGCGATTGTTTTTTGAGTGAGAAACAATTTTTGTGTACCGGTACACTCTTTGGTTTCTTGTGCATCATCTCTAATTTGTTCTTGTGGTTTGTCCCGCCTGATTTTTGTGGGGTATGGTGAAGAGATAATCTGTTACCAACTACATTTTTAGAAATCCCTCATCCTTCTCTTATCATTAACCCTATTCGTACGCTCTGGAGTCATTTTGTACCCCCTGGGTTGTATTCTTCACATTTTAGAATACTTATAGTACGAAGATCTCTTTGAAGCTTTCAGTACTTCTCTAAAAATCATAATGACAGACTGCTATGCAAAGCGTACGGATCGGATTAACGCGTAAATTTCCTTTTTGGAAAGTGGTGGCACAGAGTTCCTCACATTGTATGGATACGATAGTAAAACACGACGTACGGATAGGGTTACAGCGTTTGAAAAGATATCCCTCCGAATTGGGTAAGGGGTAGTAAGTCCCCAGACCGCGATATGGTGTCTTCCCAACCTGTGTGAACGTGAAAGAGAAAGAGAGACGACAATAGGAAGAGGCACGCACCCAAACACACACAGGAAGAAGGGAGTATGGAATAATACAGCGCTTTCTGGTCCTTCAGAACCATGCTTGCTTATACAATTTTATAATTTCTCAAAATGAAAAACTGCTTCATATAAAATGTGGGTGACTGGCGGCGCTCTGGTGTGGTTTGATCGTTTCCTATTATCAAATATATATCGTCCTTGTCTCTCCTCCTTTTCTTTGTATGTTATTCAATCCATCCTAATCGTTTGGTTGGAGGGTGGTCTGGTGTGGTTTGCTGCTTCTTTCCTATCAAACACCTATTGTCCTTATTTCTCTTTCTTTTTTTGTGTTTGCCCCTCTCTTGTAACACATCTAATCTTCGGCACTTATATGACCTTATTGTATTGCAAGTGCCGTAAAGCTCTTACGAAAACCATTCTAATGCAGTCACTACTTCGCTGGGCAGGTCTGCAGTTGTTTAACGGGACAAACGCTATCGTGGAGGCCAGAAGAAACGATTCAAAGACAGCCTCAAGGTTTACCTGAAGTTTAACACCGATCTCTCAATATAAGAGAAAATTACTCAGGACATAGTCGCATGGTTGTCTGCAAAGATTCGTTAAGGTGGTTGGCGGGTGCTCTGGTGTGGTTTGTTCCTTCTTTACTATCAACCATCTGTCGATCTCTCGTCCTTATCTCTCCTTCTTCTTTTTTTGTGTATGTTAATGTTACTCTCTTGTAACACATCTATTCTTCGGCACTTAAGCTTATATGACCTTATTGTGTTGCAAGTGCCGTAAAATCCTTACTAAAACTAAAAAAAGATTTGAGAAAGCAACAGAATAATTGCTGCAGCTGAGCCACTCAGGATTACCGGTGGACAAGGAAGATCAGTGGGAATCTCAATCTCTCTCTCTCTCTCTCTCTCTCTCTCTCTCTTGTTTCATTTGTAGCGCTGTGTGTTCAGTAACCTCACTGCAGTTGGTACGAATGAATTTCTAAACAGAAGGTTATAGCTTTCTCAGAAAATGTAAGTTTTCGGTCTACGGTTACAGATAAACTGTTTATATCACAGTTCCGTCCATGACTCAACAATGATTATTTATCTAACTTAAAATGCTTAATGTGTCCCAATCGCTCATAGTAGATCTACAACAGTTGCGATCGTGCCACGTAATGCTTACCAAAACAAGAGGGAGCGATAGTGAGAGAGAGGGGGGAGTGCGTGCGTGCGCAAATGAAAAAGAGAAAATGGGAGAGAAAGAGAGAGAGGGGTGGAAAGAAAGAGAGAAAAGATAGAAGGAGAGAGAGGGGGGAGAGAAAGAGAGAGACAGGAGAAAGAAAGAAAGAGAGAAAAAGAAAAGAGAGAGAGAAAGAGAGAGAGAGGAGAAAGAAATAAGGAGAGAGGAAGAGGGAGAGAAGTAAGAAATAAATAAAGAAAGAGAGAGAGAGAGAGAGAGAGAGAGCGAGAGAGCGAGAGAGAGAGAGCGAGAGAGCGAGAGAGAGAGAGCGAGAGAGCGAGAGACTGAGGGAGAGACTGAGAGAAAGAGACTGAGAGAGAGAGAGAGAAAGAGAGAGACTGAGAGAGAGACTGAGAGAGAGAGACTGAGAGAAAGAGACTGAGA
>NW_004797421.1:621607-623496 GCF_000002075.1 Aplysia californica
ATATATATATCAAACTACTACCACTACCACCATTGTCTTCCTTACTGTGGCATTGCTCTATGGGCGCAAATCAGTCTGATATGCCATCTGTGCTTTCTTCATCCTCGACCCCGAGATGACTGAATGGGTCTTTATTGACGGACAAAGAGCTACATCAATGATTTGTACACAATGGAGTCCGCTTAAACTGAACAAGGATGTACGAAAACAGTGATAAACCGAAAGAAAATTTTAAAGTCAATGTCCCCCGCCTTCCTTTTTTATGTTTAACATGTGTGTATTTTTACAAGAGCAATCTTTCTAACCCGAAAACCCGGCTAGGACGAACAAAATCCGGCGTTCCGGCGCAGATACTGGTGCGGACTCCATCGCATCAATTAAATTAGAGTCGATCTTATCTTCTTCTACAATGGAGAAGCGGTTAGGCTATTTGCGCAAAATGTGAGTTCAACTCCAGAATGGGAAAGGGGTTTTTGTTGTTGTTGTTGTTGTTGTTGTTGTTGTTGTTTTTAATCGGACACTTTCGTCTTCCTGCTTTCCTCCTGGGGTGTTGTAATTACAAAATCCAGTTCGGGTTGTCTGGATCGGTCCTTTTGAGTACGGTTGAACCCCCCTCCCCTAAAAAAAATATTTTTAAAAAATAAATAAAAGATTTACAACGTGCGTTTGTGGGAACATAAAACGTTTACAATATGCAGATAAATCCAGCCTGTTATCTTATTCTGCTCTACTGAGTCGCAAGGAAGACAAACCTTATAATATAATAGGGACTTAACCTGTCCAGAAAGTGGTACCGGTACATGTACCGTGTCCGGGTACTTTTATTTTTTCGTTACTTAATTATTTTGAAATTTGCGGGAAGTTTCCTGATGTGGTGACCCTGGTGTTACCTACCAAGTTAGGCCAGCCAGATGCAAGGAGGTACATGTACCTGCAATGCGAAAGATAGTACATGTACATTGTAGGTTGCAATTAATGGGGAAAAGTACATACAACATTGCGCACCTTGACAAGAGTTGCACTTCGGCGTTAGTACTAGCAGACAGGCACCCAGGTAGGTACCACCAGTATGAAGGTCGGTAGATTTGTAGGTAGATAATGAATAAGTAGATGCATAATTAAAATTATGAGTAGGGGCGGTGGGTAAGTAGGTACGTATGTACAAAATGTATTTAGGTAGCTAACTAGCTAGGTAAGTAGCTAAGTAGGAAGCAGACAGAAGGGCAGGCAGGCATAAAAGCATGTACGGTAGGCAGGCTGGTAATGAATAAAAACAGATGAATCTGAGACTGAGAGAGCTAGGTATAGGGAGTAGGTTGGCAGGCAGGTGGGAAGGATTACTTGAAAACAGTTTGGGGTATGAGCCTGGTCATTCATGTATAATACAGTATTTTTATGGCGTCGGCGGTTAGGCTACTGGACTCGTAATCGTGAGGTTGCGGGTTCGGGGGTTCGAGTCGCGGGCCCGACGTTGTGTCCTTGGGAAAGGCACTTTACAGGAATTTTTCTCACTTCTCCCTAGTGGAAATAGGTACCCGGCCATAGACAGCGAAAGATCTTGTCAGTATGTTAGTGTTTTAGCGGCTATAAATGGCTGCTTGCACTGTATGCTTCCCAGGAAGTTGAGATTGTTTCAGAATGCTCTTAGGTCTGTTGGGGTAATAGTAGACCTCGGACCCAGACAAACAATGTTCGATTGTGTGTGTTCAAAAGAGAGGGAACACGATTACAAAAGGGGGCGGAGGTAGAAAGAGAGGTGAGGAAAGACAGAAAGAGAGAGGTGAGGAAAGACAGAAAGAGAGAGGTGAGGAAAGACAGAAAGAGAGAGGTGAGGAAAGACACACACACACACACACACACACACACACACACACACACGCACACACAGA
>NW_004797421.1:624173-627481 GCF_000002075.1 Aplysia californica
CTGTCTATCTGTCTGTCTGTCTGTCTGTCTGTCTGTCTGCCTAGCTGTCTGTGCACACCAAGGAGGTTATTTGTTTGTTGTAAGGTCCCTTGGTGCACACACACTCTTCCCTTATTTTGCTCATTTCGCCTCTCGGGGTCTCTCTGCTTCACAGAATTCTACACTTAGTGTAGAATTCTGTGCTCTGCTTACACCTGTATCCACCACGTTTCCCCCCCAAGACTACGCCTCCCTACCTGAAGACAATACATCCGAAAAAAGTCCGCAAAATTCACTCAATGCTTCAAATTTTGAGTGGCAAAAATTTTCGGCACGAGTGTTCTCGGACACTGTCAATAAATCAATATTAGGCCTATAATTACATGACCAATGTTAAATTCTTTATCGGTTAAAATAATTTTCTTACCACACAGCAATATGTCGACTGCGAACTAGCGACACAACGAAGATCGTCTTGGTTTTTCATTGGCTGATTTATCTTGCGCCAGTGTTGTGGTGTTTTCGAATAGCGAAGCGGAAGCGCTGTGCGTGCAGGCAGATGCAGTTCTGCGTGACGAATGACTGTAAATCAAAACAAGACGACCAAGACTAAAGCGATTCTGTTGTATGTGAAATATCAATTTAATACCGATTTGCATGTGTAGAAATCCCAACCTGTTTGGATTCCGGTCATGACACATAATTTCGTTGTTAATGTTTCGTTCAGCCATCAGCAGCTGATTGATGTTTGTGCCTAGGCCTAACCTTACTCTACTCTGTAGGCTAACCCCACCCGCACCCCGGTCCCACGGTCCTTTGAACACTCGTTCGTCTCAGAACTGGAGACGAGGCAAACGCCTCATACATCTAGTTGGGTTATACTGTAGTTGCTTCCTTAAAAAAAAGCAAAATGTGTGTAACTGTTCTTTTACATGGGGGTGTATAATTACAGTGAAAATAATTACTGAGTCATGTGATTATTTGATGTTGTCACATTGTGGCTGTGTTTTGAAGGTGATGTGATGAAGCAATTGAAATTGTGATTGCCTCGCCATCTGACCCTGGACAGATTTCAGGATCAGAGGAGTGACTGGCATGTGATGATGGCGGAAATGTTTCTGGGATAGTAGGATCTAGATCTAGATCTAAATATTTACTGTCCTAGAATCCAGTAGATCTAGATCTAGATATATCTAGAATCTAGATCTAGGTCTCTAGATCTAGATCTAGATCTAGATCTAACCGCTTTCGACTTTCGACATTTCTTTTGCGTTCTCTCAGACAGTGGTGGCCAACTGTTCTGTGTTCGTTCAGTTTGCAGTGGACTTAAAAACTTACTAAAAAAACCCAAAGTGGCTATTCATTAATTCATTTGGACTCGAGTCCGAACAGCCGCTGGAGGCTATTCGGATTCAAATGTCAAATTCCAGTGCGCGTGCGCAATCACTGGTTGTACCGTACTGTCGTACTTTTTTTTTTGTCTCCGGCGAGGTCTAGACTCGGGTACGAATAGTTTCCCGTTGCTATTCGGACTTTAAACTACTGGTAGGCTATTACACTGCGTTTCGGAACTACAAATACAAAAAGGGATCAAAACAAAAAAAATTAAAATTCATAATCAGTCCTTATAATTATAAGACAGCCCAAATGTCTCCTCTCCTTCCCCCCGACCCTCTCTTTCTCTCTTTCTCTCTCTCTCTCTCTCTCTCTCTCTCTTTCCCTTACATTTCCTTTTTTCCTCTCTCCATCTTACTTCCCCAGCCCCCCCCCCCCCAACCTTGATCCCTTTTTTATAAACGAAGTGTATACAGACCCGGTAACCGGGAACAAAGTCACGAAGTATACAGACCCGGTAGGGGAACTCTTTTGTGATTTCGGGGAGTTTCAGCCCCCAGACCCGGCCGGTAGAAATATAGTGTGTGTGTGTGTGAGAGAGAGAGAGAGAGAGGTGCTAGCAAAATGTAATGACATGCCCCAGTTTGCAGGAGGGAACGAGAGAAAGATAGAGTGTGAAATAGGTGGGGACAAAGGAAGACCGAGACAAACAAAGAAAAAGAGAAGGCGAGAGAGAAATAGAGAGGGTGACTGCTCGATTGAAATTATGACATTGTTCTTTTCCTCAAATTGCGTCTTGCGATTCCTCCAACTCCAAAACGGTGGAAAAACGATCGTTCATCGAAAAGACATCCGCAATCTTCATTTAGATCTAGCCGCGAAACTAGATCAAAGATTTTTGTCTGTCTGCCTAGATGTAGATCTAGACCTAGGCCACTGATCTAGAAGAACCTAGGTCTACCCTGAGCCAAGAGGGCGCAGAAACTCTCCGAAATCACAAAAGAGTTCCCCAACCGGGTCTGTATACTTTGTGACTTTGTTCCCGGTTACCGGGTCTGTATACACTCCCTTTAAAAAAATATAGATTCTAGATTCTATATCTGGCCCCCCAGGAAATCGCGGTCTTGCGGCCGCGTTTTCCGTCGAGTTCAACAATAAACCCGCGATTTTTTGCAATTTTCGCTATTTCTTGCAATTTTAGGCAAAATAACATCAACGCTTTAATTTTAACAGAATTTTAAATTCGAAATGGTGCAAGTACAGAGCCGATAGGCCTACGTAAATCATGGTTTCGGCCCAGCTCTAGTCTACTGGGCGTACTCTAAAAGCTATAACGGAAATTCCCCAGAATACATCATGTACAACACAAACTGAGATATATAAAGATCTGATGTTAACTGATGTAAGTGTAAGCGTGCGCGTGTAATAAGAAAGTAGGTGTGTGTGTGTGGTGTGCATATGTGTGTGTGTAAGATGTACGTGTGTGTGTGTATGTATGTGTGCGCGCATGCATGAATTTTGTTCGTACACGGGCACCTAGTCTCAGTATCTACGACCTACGGTAACCGGAATGAAAATAAATCAATGTTTGTCTTGTGCTGTCACTTGTTAAAAAAAAAAAGAAAGTCATACATGTACGTCTTGTCGGGCTCGCCATCGTGACCGGTCAGTGAATCTGGGCTTTTGCATCACATTGCTGGGGTTGAAGGCAACTTCGGATGACAAAAATTGAACTTGGAGTTCAGAACTGCCCGGTTACCGTGTATGTGAGACACTGAGACTACGTGCCCGGTTGCCGCTTATCGTGTACGTATACTGAGGCTAGGTGCCTGGTTACCATGTACGTAGACACTCCCTTAATTAATGTAAAACGCCTTAAGTTCACACGGGAGTGGTCGCTATAGAAATGATCTACATTATTATTACTATTAAATGGGGAAAAAATTTCTGTATTTTTACGGTTTGACTTAGAGTTAAAACAATACCATACTGGT
>NW_004797421.1:627581-695631 GCF_000002075.1 Aplysia californica
ACGAGACCGGAAGCCGGAAACCGTTCGGAGAAATAAAGATCGGCACTATTTCTCCGAACGTTCGGAGAAATAGTCACACGCTTTAAAAAATATAGACTCTAGATTCTATACCTGGCCCCCCAGGAAATCGCGGTCTTGCGGCCGCGTTTTCCGTCGAGTTCAGCAATAAACCCGCGATTTTTTGCAATTTTCGCTATTTCTTGCAATTTTAGGCAAAATAACATCAACGCTTTAATTTTAACAGAATTTTAAATTCGAAATGGTGCAAGTACAGAGCCGATAGGCCTACGTAAATCATGGTTTCGGCCCAGCTCTAGTCTACTGGGCGTACTCTAAAAGCTATAATATTATAACGGAAATTCCCCAGAATATACATCATATACAACACAAACTGAGATATATAAAGATCTGATGTTAACTGATGTAAGTCTTGTGTAAGCGTGCGCGTGTAATAAGAAAGTAGGTGTGTGTGTGTGGTGTGCATATGTGTGTGTGTTAGATGTACGTGTGTGTGTGTATGTATGTGTGCGCGCATGCATGAATTTTGTTCGTACACGGGCACCTAGTCTCACGATTTACCACCTACGGTAACCGGAATGAAAATAAATCAATGTTTGTTTTTTTTTGTCAATTGTTAAAAAAAAATAAATAAATGAATACATGTACGTCTTGTCGGGCTCGCCATCGTGACCGGTCAGTGAATCTGGGCTTTTGCATCACATTGCTGGGGTTGAAGGCAACTTCGGATGACAAAAATTGAACTTGGAGTTCAGAACTGCCCGGTTACCGTGTATGTGAGACACTGAGACTACGTGCCCGGTTGCCGGTTATCGTGTACGTATACTGAGGCTAGGTGCCTGGTTACCATGTACGTAGACACTCCCTTAATTAATGTAAAACGCCTTAAGCTGCGCTGCGTTCACACGGGAGTGGTCGCTATAGAAATGATCTACATTATTATTACTATTAAATGGGGAAAAAATTTCTGTATTTTTACGGTTTGACTTAGAGTTAAAACAATACCATACTGGTTTTAAAAAAGAAAACATCTGAAATAGATTTAACAGATTACCGGTGTATCGAAGGTTTCAAGACAAAAATAGAGTAGGATCTGAATTGATTGGGGCATAAGCTAATTTTGCATTTAGAGATTGTTAGAATCTCTCATCAATTTTTTGGAAGAGGCTAGCCGTACTTAATGACGGCTAGACTAGTTGGCTAGCCGTACTTAAGTATGGCTAGACAGCTGGGCTAGCCGTACTTATTCTTAATTAATATGATGGCTAGACTGACCATTAAAAAATAGGCCTACTGAATTGTAAAAATATAAATTTTTAGTTTGCAGTACCAAAAGTATTATTTGTATTTGAGTCGAAACCAGGTGCCTTATTAATGACAGGAACATTTATATTGACCGGTGGATAAGGGACAATCACCCTACTGCATAAAACCTTCAACAACTTTTGGGCTACCCCGTCCAGGAGTGGCAGAACCTACCACTACAAGTTCTCTGAAGGCATGTCCTGTCCATACATTAACGCTGTACCGAGTGTTTGATCAAACGGGGTGGCTATACTCACTATTGACAATGTTCGTGAAGAGCTATGGCTGTTCAGACTTTTGACTTTTGAAATCCAACCAGTGTAATTTAAACTCATTTTTCATGAACTTTTCGTTGCTCTTGAAATCTGAAATTGTGCACACATGTAATCTAGAAAGTCGAAAGCATCTTTTTTGAAAAAGTGAATAAATTCAGTTGAACTGTTTTTCAGTTACCTTTCTTTGAATTTTTGTTCCTTGACTTTTTAGTGCGAGTTTACCTTGACTTTTTAGTGCGAGTTTACTACCTCATTGATTTAGAACTTTTTCTTCTTTTAAGAGAAACCACATTTCTGTCATAACTGTTTTGTTTTCAATGCTTTGTTTTGTATAATTTTCAGCATTTATATAGAACGGTTGACCACAGCCGTTTAGAATTCTTGTTTTGGTACTTCTTTAGTCTTTAGCTAATTTTCAAGATTTGACTCATTTTTAAAAAACTTTCCACAGGTATTTTTTTGGAAGGACTTGCGTATCAAGCGACCACCCCAACAAACACAATAAAGAAGTGACCAAACCCAAACCCTAACACTAACCTAACTCTCTAACTCTAACCCTCTCAATTTCATAGTTACAGGCCTAGTGGTCGCTGGTTATGGAATTCCTCACATTTTTAAAAAAGTCGAATGTTTTTCAACACGTCATTATAATCTGATGAGATTCTTTCTTTTCTTACATTTTTCAGTACTTCATAAACCAAGATGCCTTCTGAAAAGGCAAAAGTTATACCAGTGATGGTCGCACTTCGGTGTCGCCCACTCATTGAGAAGGAATTGAAAGAAGGCTGTCAGCCTTGTCTGCACACAGTGCCAGGGGAACCCCAGGTGGTTCTAGGGAAGGACAGGGCGTTCACTTACGACTTTTCCTTTGGCCCAACAGATCCACAGGGGGAAGTGTATGAGAAAGCCTGCAAAACTTTGATATCAAGTATTTTCAAAGGTAAGAAAGGAGATGCGGATGATTGATTTATCTGAGGTCAGAGTTGAAAATGAGCTACTCACTGACTGAACTGGAGTTGTGGTTACGGTATGATGTACACACATCATTGTACATAGATTACATTCTTCACATTTTGTATGAAGTATTTCTACTGTGACTGAGACCAAGACAAAATGTAAAAAAAATGGCATTCAAATTTTATACAGAGCCAAAATGTTTTAAGACTGCCACCCATTGCTGTCATGGAGAGAAGTGGTTGTCTTTAGTCAGGAAAATATATCTTGAACAGTTTCAATTTTTGTCCTGTGAAAAACTGCAATGATGAGGAGTGGTCATTTTTATACAAGTGGTTGTCTTGGACAGGTGGCTTTTAGAGAAGGTTCTGCTATATTATATATCAACGCCAATAGTATTGGCTGTAGTGTATCGCACTGTTTTGAGTGGATTGATAGAACCACTTTTTTGAAAGGGTGGTTGGCGGGTGTTGTGGTGTGGTTTGTCCCCTTTTTTCCTGTCGAACGTCAATCATCCTTGTCTCTCCTCCTTTTCTGAATTTGTTACTCTCTTGTAGAACTTCTAATTTTCAGCACTTATATTATGACCTTATTGTGTTGCAAGTGCCGTAAAACTTTCGTTAGAGTAAAAATATTTTTTAAAAACCACTCGTGAAAATCAACAGAAAAATGATTCTTATTGACCTATGCTGTCCTATCCTATGACCGTGCTGCTTTTTAAAGCCTTCATTCACCAAGGTCTCTTAACGTTTCAGTATAACCCTATATGATTTGCTAATTTGTACTCAATGATTTTAAAAATGTCAAATTATAAGATAGGGTCTCTTAGATTTGTCCCTCATGCTGGAGGTAGCTAAATAAATTGCTGGGTAACGGTTGTTTGTAAAAGTTCGTGATGCATATTATGCATATATTGAGTACTGTTGGTATTTTTTTGGTCACCCCAGCTTTTTATCTTTTCTTCTTCTGCCCCCATTCCCACCCTGCTGAAAAAAAAAAAAAATAGATGGGAGACTGGAAGTTATCCTTTTACTTTTAATGCAGAATTTGCTCTTTGAATTGTGACACTGTAAAGTTTGTTCACTTGTTCCAATTTTTTTGGGGTAAGTTTTGATTTGGATTGTTGTTTTTTTGCTTTATTTTCAGCAGTGTATTTTGTAATTTATGTAGCTTAATGTTGTCTATCAATGTTTGCAGAAATTGTAAATGATATAAGTTCTGATTTCTTTCAGCTCTTTGGGTGATTAGTTATTGTACATTATATTGATTTGGATATTGATTTCTCCTCAGGCTATAATGCGACAATTCTGGCATATGGACAGACTGGCAGTGGGAAAACCCACACAATGGGTGGATGCTATGAAGATTCGCTGACAGGGGATGAAGAGGGCATGGGAGTGATACCTCGAGTTTTACAAGATCTGTTTCAGCATATTCAAGACAAAGAGGATATTGAATTCTCAGTGAGATTGTCTTATATGGAGGTAAGTTGGTTTGTTTATGACTCTGAATTTAAAGTAAAAGTGGAATGATAATTGTAAATATTCTAGAACTCCCTCAACAAAATTTGAACAATTAAGGATGAAGGCTGCTTTGACACTGGCTGTCTGGGCCATCCGATGCTGAGTTACATTCAATTTACCAGCAGAATTTGAAAGATGGAGGGACATGTACTTTACATAGTTGCCACTTTTCCGCTAAATAGTGGAAACTTCGCTTCATCTAGCTTTTCCCGCAACTTTCCTCCTTCCTCCGCTGGACCGCTCTTGGTCGCAAATTTCATACTTATTTTTTCCCGTGGAAAACAACGAACCGTGAGAGAGACGAAAACGCGGCTTGCGCATGTCCGCCCGTAGCTTTCTACTTCCGTTCTTTTAGGCCCAGCGCTAGTTTCACATTGTTTATTATTGTGAAGCAACACCATGTCGATCGGGCATCGGGACGTTAGCGCGCCGAGTTGTCATTGAAATTGGCGGAAATTCGAGAGAAATTGATGCAGAATGCAAAAATAGAAGGAACTGGAATGAGAAAGAAGCAGCCGGTGTGTGACTTGAAAAGGTCATTAGAAAATTGAACTAGCCGTTTTTAATGAAAGAAATCGCGGCCCGTGGCACTCCTGTACAATTGCGGTCCCGTTTGTTTACATGACGGCTATTGTGGCTGCTGTGGAAGTGAATCTAGATCTAGATCGAGAAAATCTATCTCTAGATATAATCTAGATCTACACATATTTAGATATATCTAGATCTAGATTAGATAGCCACTAGGCTATAATTTTAATTCAGTTTAGATCTCTAAATAAGAAACACACTACAGGGGCACTAAGTGCAAACGGGACCGCAATTGTACAGGAGTGCCTGCTTCCTTGATCCGATACTGCTCTACGTCTATGTACAAGTTTAAAGTGAAAGAAATCTTTTTATGAGACACCAGCTGGCAAAACACACTGGATTTTTAGTCACCAAGTCCAAACTGTCAAATTGACTCGAATGCTTGTTAGTCAACTTACTGCCTTTATGTTTTTTTTGTCGTTTTCTTTTTTCAAATACATTTTTAATTCAGTTGCCTTTGGTTAACAATATTATGACAGTTTTCCCTTCCAAAACCGTAGGCTAGATTTTCCAGTATATATTACCTCTGGATCCCACTGGTTTCGGAGAGCGCGCGTACGCCTTCGCGTGAATTTCCTCCTTTTTAAAAATTTCTGAGTGGCAGCTATGACTTTATAAAGTGGACTTTTCATCGCAGAATTCTACTTCGCATATTTTTCCATGCAAGATGAAGAGTTTAAAAAAAAAATGACAACACAAGTGCCGCTTAAGTTAAAAGCATTATGGATGACGGAAGCATAGATGGGAAACTACACCAGTTCTTTTGCTTTATTACTTTTAAAAAAATAACAAATCATCCTTGTGATTTGTGTTGGAAATTTTTGTAGATAGATACTGCAAGAAGACCATGATCATGGGCTTAAAGTGAAAAGTGGTTGAAAAGTGAAGTATTTGCTGGTTTGTCTTGCACTGCTCAACTCCTTCACGTAAAGGCATGGTCATTATATAAATTTATAACACCATACTTACTGTTCTTTTTCTTTGCATTGAAAGAATTATGTTGCACAGTAGTCTGTTGTGCATATTTCACAAGTATCTTCTGATTTTGAAATGGTTGGGCCTTGACAGTGAACTTGACTACAGCAAATATTGAAACATTCAAATCTTTACAATTCTTTAAAATTGTTTTCTGTTTTGAGCCTTTATGTGGCTTTGAACTTTCAGCCCCTCTAGATTTTTTCTGCCATGACAGTTATTTTAGGAGGGGTATTTTTCTAAATCAAAGGAATATTTTCTTCTACTCAAGATAGTCTGAAGATGATAGATCAGAGTTGCTGTCACTGTTATTGTGTCAAAGTTACCGATTGAGCGATCACTTTTCCTAGCCTTTTTGTTGTTGCTATTCTTCTGACTTTGACTTTTTCTGCTACAAAATTGCTTTTTATTCTGCTCATAGATTTACAATGAAGAGTTGCATGATCTGTTGTGCCCAGTTGCACAGAGGGCAACACTCGCGATTCGAGAGGAAAGCAATGGTGGAATAAAGGTATGTACTTGATTTTTTAAGTCCTTTTGCAAATAATCACCTTGTATAGTATAATATAATATGTTCTTATCCTGAGTGATGTGATATATGGGCTGAAAATGTTACCAATGAAGTGCAGGGGGAAACTGTCCTTATATTTTACACATTTTGCGAGCAAGACACTTTTGTTACATTTTTTTTTCTTTCTTTCTTCTTCTTTTTAAAAAAAAAGATTAGAAATAATGAAAAATTGCTGTAATTTTCTATTTTAGCGACAAATGCAATCTATTTGTTCTTATTCCCAGTTTTGATGCGACACTAGGACTGCTCCATTTTTGCAGTATAATGATAATAAGATGGTACTTCCCATTTTTTAAAAATGACTAAGCCTATCGTATTCTTTATGCATCATTGTTTGTGTAACAGTTGTCTTGTCATACGGAGGATAAGAGGCTGAACTGTGTTGCCATTAAAAAAAAACATTAATAAAAAAAATAATTGCATTTATATAGTGCGTTATATCCATCCCCTATGCACTTAACATTCACCAGTTGTCTTTAAAAAAGCACCCATTTAAAGGGCATAACAACTCTTGAACAAATTTAAACAAAACTTTGGAAAAATAAAATTCAACCTGGGAAATGTCATATTTTGTATTATGAAGAAAATCAATTCACATGTTCGAGAAATATTAAATTTTAAAAGTTAAAACCAAAATTGAGTGAAATGTAAAACTTTGCAACTTACTGAAAATCAACCAATTGTGTATTAGTGCATTGAAAAATTAATTCATATGAAACTGACATTGCCAAATAAATTCCACAGACCATTTCTCCCTTGACAAGCACTGGAAATTTTGAATAACCCTGTGACATTATAATAATGAATATTTCTGGGCTAATCCTTTAGACATCCTGTTCAAAATTGAGTTTTAACTGTTCAGTTGTTTATGGGCAGTTTCCATACACAATTTGTCTGTCTGTCAAAAAGGCTGAAAGGAAATAATTGAAGGAGCTTCAAGTCAAGAGGATCCTGTGACCATTCATTTGTTAACATCTGGCTTGTAAATCATTTTCCAAACCTTTCTTGCAATCATTATCATGCAAGGGCCACTCTTTCTGGAACAAGGCTTCCTCTACAGCATTAAAAACCTCTCTTAAACCTTTTCTCTGTGTATATAGAAGAGCAAAAATTATTTGATGGTTATTGCTTTGATGCGTTACTCTTTACACAAAGTGAACAAGTTTATGATTCTCATCGCCAGATCCAGGGACTGAGAGAAGTGGAGGTGACCAGTTTCACGGAAACGATGAGACATCTGAGTGAGGGTTCACACGGACGCACCACTGGGGCGACTGCCATGAACAACACGTCGAGCAGATCTCATGCCATCTTCACGCTTAATATTGATCAGAAAAAGAAAAGTGATATGTAAGTTTGCACAGTGACAATTCCATTGGATGCCCCAGTCATGTTTTAATAAAGAAAGAGAACAGTCATTATTCTGTCTCTCTCTCTCTCTCTCTCTCTCTCTCTCTCTCTCTCTCTCTCTCTCTCTGTCATTCTCTGGCCTGTTCATCTATCTCGTCTCTTTCTCCCTCACTCCTTGCCGCAGACTTACAAACACAGGTTCAATTTTTTCATGGTGAGTCATATCTCTGTGATTAAAGGAAATTACAAGTGTGCAGTGATAGCTCTTTAGTAAGATTAATTCCTTTTGTAGCTGCTCCCTTGTTTTGATGCAGGTAGTTAGAGGGCACCACTGGTGGGCCCTACTTCTTTTTTCCTTTATTGTTTTTGTTCGTCTTATTCTTTCCCTGCACTCTATGAAATTTATATTATCAAACGTGCTTCTCCGTACTCAAACAAACAAGCACTCTTGTTGGTTGAATTGGGTCCCTGATGTGTGCTGTAATTTGAAACTTCTGTGGGACAAAGCCTCATCCTAAGTGCACTTGTTTACATTTGCACACTGCGCACCACTGTGTGGATGAATAAAGGGTTTTACAATTAGAAGTCTTACACCTTTGCTGTCCCTCTTTCTGTCTGTCAGTATTGTTTTTCCCTGTGCTGAGGAGCTTTCATTGTGACAATGTTTGTTTGTTTTTTGTTTTTTTGTTTTTTTTTACCCAAATACACACAGTCGTATTGTAATTCTCTTCCTCAGGAATGATTATTGTCGGGTTAAATTCCATATGGTAGATCTTGCCGGGTCGGAGAGATGTAAGAGAACACAAGCTGAGGGAGACCGGTTTAAGGAAGGTAATAATTCCCTTCGTTTACCTTTCCTATAAAAAACACATTGGAAAACAGGTGCATATATGTGAAGACTTGAGCTGCTTTTTGTTTTCAAAGGCTAGTGGTAACAAGCAGTAAGTCCCTTAACTTTTTTACCTTTAAATTTTGATTGCATCCATTTTTAGGTACAAAGTTTGTGTTTCCTTTAGATCAAGGCCCATGGAAACGACAGGTTCAGAGACACTGACTTTTAGACTTAATTTTAAAGGGGATTTTCTCTTCCCCCCCCCCCCCCCCCCCTGATTCTTCAAAAGACTTATGAATGATGTTATCATTTTGGGGAATTGGGGAGGGGTTATGTGGGATTGGGTGTCAAAATGATACATATTGTGCTTAAAGAGGAAGGAAAGCTCCATATAATTTAAAAAGAGCTGCAGTTTGTTGTAAGCTTTAGTTTATCATATTTTTATTTCGTTTTAATCGAACAGGAGTGAATATCAACAAAGGTCTTCTGGCTCTGGGTAATGTTATCAGCGCCCTCGGGGACGAAGGGGAAAAGAGAAATCACATTCCCTACAGGGACTCTAAGCTGACTAGGATTTTGCAAGGTAAGCTGAGTTCTGTACGTTCTATTAATGCAGGTTTTTTTCCAACTTTTCAATCCTTCTTGATTTTGTCTGTCTTTCCCCCTGCACTGAAGTGACTGTCATTTTGTTGATGTGCCTCTCTTCACTTAAATTCAAACCGAAATTAAATGGAATTGCATATGGATGACTCATACATTTTTAGACACTATATATTGGTTTCTGTTCACTGCTAGTTTCCTACAAATTTTATCCTTATTAAAGAGTAAATATAGTGATTAAGATGAAGAAGAAAAGTCTACAAAGGATGTAAATACACATTTGCAGAAATGTCCAAATTTGATGTGGCGGATAAAAAGTTTGAAGTGTAAGCCCTACAGTGAGTGTATCGTGTGCAAATTATTCTCTCCCAGATTCTTTGGGTGGCAATAGTCACACTTTGATGATTGCTTGTGTGAGCCCGGCTGACTCCAACATTGAGGAAACTTTGAACACTCTGCGGTATGCGGACAGGGCCAGAAAAATCAAGAACAAGCCTATCATCAACAGGGACCCACAAGCCGCTGAGATCATGCGACTGAAAACTTTGGTGAGAAGGATTTTCATTCACTCTATTTTTTAAATTTCTTATATGAGCTATTCTCAAAAGGTGAGCATGGGTGAAGTACTTCTTTTCCACAATCGGTGCCGACCAATTCTAATTTGAATGAAATAACAATTTTCAAAGGAGAAATGTCCAAATAAATATGATGTAATAGGAAATCGACCAGAGTCCTTGACTTTACAAAATAAATGTCAATACAATTATGTAAGGGCATTGTAACAAAATGCGTTTTGTCCAAAAAGAGAAAAAGTGTAGAAAAGCAAATTATTTTACCCACAATCTGTATGCTGTTGAAGAGTGAACAAAGCCAAATCATGGCAAAATAATTGGTTACAGCATGTGTTATGACAAAAATATTTTAATGTAGTAAAGGTTCAGCTAGTGATCCTAAGAAGAAAAAGTGGAAGGATCAAAATTCGATGCTCAGACGCTCGATTGACATGTCACTGTGTGGATTAATCGCACCTGCCAGACTTTCACAGTAGAACTGTACTCGGACCACCTCCGCCCCTGCAGATGCGTGCATGCGCATGAGCGCGCACACACACACACACACACACATACTCTAGCATGTTTATCTCTGTTTCTTTTTCTGTTCAGAATACTGTATATTTTTAGAAAGCCTACTTTTACATTAAATCTTTAATTATGCTGTTATTGATTTTTTCAGGTGCAACAACTTCAGGACCAAGTCATTAATGGAGGCCTATCCACACTCAAGTCTGAGTAAGATTTTTACTACTATTGTTCGTTGCCATAATTGAAAGCTCTGTAGACTTGAATAATGAATATGTTTTCCTTAGCAATAGTACCTTTTGACTATGGGCCTACACTGTTACTTGAAGTCAACAGACAATATATGATCTTCATTGAAAGGTATTAACTGTTCTTTCACCAGCTTTTGTGACATATATGTAAATCATATTGAATTGTCATATCAACTCACGCGCACACGCACACACACACCACACATACCTAATATATGTTCAAACTCTCTCTCTCTCTCTCTCTCTCTCTTCCTCTCTCTCTCTCTCTCTCTCTCTCTCTCTCTCTCTCTCTCTCTCTCTCTCTCTCTCTCTCTCTCTCACACACACACTCGCACACACACACACACGTCTCCAATATCCAAAGACACCAAGCCCACCCAAATCCCCGCTTTCTCCTTTGTTAACCCTCATCCTGCGGGAGCCGGGTTTATGTAGCCCGATAAGCCTATTTCGGCACCTCGCCTGCGTTCTGGTCCCGAGTCAGTGTACCTCCTGGCTCAGCGCACGCGCAGCGCGCATCCTCTTACGTGTCATTCGGGTCCCGAGTCGGATCCCCATTCACGCAGGTCAAGTGTGTGTGCGTCAGTCTGCTTGAGTTTGTGTGCGTTTGTGGCCTTCTTCTAGAACCACCTGCGTTGGTTCGTAATCGAGGCATACGTCTCATTCAAAACATGCCAAGTTGATAGCTCTAGATGTTCGTCCAATGAAATTATAGAAGAAATTGACCCACTTAGACATGAGGAGCTCGAAAGGATAGTCAGGAAACATGACTTCCATTTTTCTATACAAAATATTTCAAATGAGCTTGATTTTGTATGAAATGATACTACCTGATAAAAAATGAGCTTGTTTAATAGTTTTGAATATCCTTGTGCAGGTACATAGAACAATTTGAGTGTAAAACATTCGGAAATTGACCTAAATTATCCCTTTTCGAACCTCAGGTCATTCATAACAACAAGAGCGTCCAGAAAGGTTATTCAAATGGGCGTAACTACTCGTAATGTCTTATCAGCTTGTGAGAGGGGGTTATTCATGTGTTTGTAACACTTTATAAATAGAATGCTATGAAGGATAGAGCGTTATTTTCATCATCAGTTAACACACTCCCGCGGTATTCATGGCGAAAACACACGTTTCCCGGCGCGCGTGCTGTACACCAACAGTACACACTGAGTGACCCTGGCGGCCTGCCCGGCGAGTCCGACGTAATCGGTTGATGATAAGATACGCATCTGGGCACAGACGCAGGATAAAAGTTAATTTAGACCTACCTCCACAGAGCAATTGACAATTGAGTGTTAAATAATATGAAGGTTTGTTAAGTTTCCAAAGTATAAAAAAACCCAGCCAAATAATCACTTCCTCACCAAAGAATGCCTGCCAGCACCTCGTGTGTATTTTGAGGCTTGTTTTCATTGATTCCGATGTTTAAAAGAACTGATATTCCTACTAAGCATGATTAAAGAATCTTGAACAGGTTTCCCACAGTAATATGTACTGGGTCATTCCATGAAAAATTAAACTTCCATGACATGTGTAATGCAAAACCTGCACCAAAAAAAAATCTTAATAGTGATAGAACCCCCACCTCACCTCCTTTTTCTTTTGTGTGTCCCTGCTCACAGCTTTCTCCAGCTGGTCATCTCTGCATTACGTGTGTCACTGCAGTTTTATTTATCATGGAAGGCCCTACTTTGTCCTAAGTGGTTATATATCATTATCGTTGTCATTAAGTGCCAGATCTTAATCGGACATCAACAATCATGGTTGGCCACTTATTTTTCCTAGCTCGAATGCTCTAAAAAAATCAATATCATTTTTATTATTACCCCCGTTACCCATCAGATTGAGTTCTCTTGTTTATATGGAAATTTTTTTCCTCTGCCTTTAGCACCAGCAGTAGTACCATCGCTTCTGTAGACAGCAACGCTGACGAGTTAGCAAAACTGACACAGCGGGTGAAAGAGCTGGAGAAAGAGAATGACCATTTGACGAGAGAGCTGCAGCGATCGGTGGCAGAGAGCACCAGCATGCTGGACCAGGTGATGAAGCTGGAGGCCAGCAACGACAGGCTCAAGCTGAGGATCAACCAGATCAAAGACTACGTCGGGTTTGTTTTGTTTTACTTTTTAATAAATGATAATGATAAACAACTTTTGTTTTGGGCCAATTCCTGCTCAAGAGCAAGCTCTATGTACTTGACAATCTATAGTCGAAATTGTCTAAGAAGGATACAGATTTCCAAGCGAAAAATTTGCCGTCCATACAGGTGGCCACCTTACATGGTGTCATTCCAATGTTTTAAACAGGGCAAGCGGGGTAATGGGTTGTGGCTATTTATACAGATGACTGTCTTATACAGATGGCCATCGTGTAGTTTTGACTATGTTTCATATTCTTATTTACCCAATTAGATGTTTTCTCCACCAGTGTATGATATAGGATCTTCGCGTTGCTCATTGAGGATGTGTTTTATTCGTATACAGGAGAAGATATTTCATTTAGTATCCTAGATAACCTGCTTTGATGTAATGTTTACCCCCCTGACGGGGTTTGACAGACAGGTTTTTATTAAAAGGTCCCCAAAAAGTCAGACATAACAAAAGTGTCAAATAAACTGCAAAAGATATATTATAAACTTAAATTTTCATTCAAACAATGGTCATTATTTATAGGCTTTTCCTCTATTTTTGTTGGTTAAGAATGGTTCTTGTTCTGTCTTTTTTTCGTCCTCGTGATCTGCCCCAACTACTACATCTTAGTTTTATCCCTTGTCAATGTCCGATTCTCTTTCTCTTTCTGACAAGGCCAGGCATTGATTCTTCATTTAATTTTCTCCTTCATTGTAATGATGACCATACAGATCACCATCATGAGAGGGATCAATAATATGTCTAAATTCACACTTGATTCAGATAACAAAAAGTCCAAGAAACCAAAGAAAAAAGCATTAGATTCAAACAAATGTTACTCGCAAACCAAAAGTTCTGCTGACCACGTTGGTCGAACAAGATTTCCTGTTTAATCAGTTACAAGAAAATCCCAATAGCTACTGGTAGTGAAAGTGAAACTACCTGGCGATGATGGGAGATTTTGGTGGGAATGAAGTTCTTATTCACTGTTGCATACACACACACACCCCCCCCCCCCCCCCCCACGTTTTAGAAAACTAACAATAATTTACCCCTGACTAGTTCATTCATTTCCCATTTAATTTATTTTCTTTTGACACCTTGTGACATGACTTTTGGCTTTGATTTCATTTCTTTTTCGAAGGATTAATTTGGAACTGTTGCATTTTGAAGCTTATTTATGACACATTTGTTCATTGTTCTTTCTTTCTTCTCTTTCCTTCCCCCCGGGGCAGTACCACTGACTAGTGTCTTTAGGCCATTCCGAAAGGGGGGACATTTCTCGTTCAAGCATAATAGAATTGTAAATGGGCTGATTCATGTCATGCTCATTACTGTGCCTGATCTACAACAGGGAACTGCTGCTTTTTCTTTCCTAATCCTTACCATTGTCATTTTTTTTCTACTTCTTTTGTATGTTTGTCACTCTCTTGTGACCTGCTATTTCCGGGGTGCCTTGATAGTTGAAGCAGACCTTGAGCTGTTGAAGCTAGAGAGGTGAGCAGAGTAAGTCTGATTCCCTGTAAAGACTTCTCTGTTGACACCCACCCCATGGCGCTCATACGACCTTATGCAGTTGCGAGCGCCGTAAAACCCTTTACTATTTTTTTTTTTTAAACTTCTCTTTCCAAGGATTGATTTGGAACTGCTGAGTTTTGGTTCGTGTTTTGAATCTTTTTTAGAGTATATTTGTACATTATTCTTTCTTTTCTTTTCAAGGATTGATTTGGAACTTTTGAGCTCCAGTGTTGACGTGGAGAGTAACCCTCAGGCCAAGGCTGAGCTGGAGAAACTCCAGAAACTGACGCAGACGGTCATTGAGGACAACACAGAGGAGGAGGAAGAGGAGGAGGAAGATGCTGAGGTGATGACATGCCGCTTTCTTGGGATAGTTTCTTTTCGTAGGTGGGGTTGGCATAATAATAATAATAATGATTTAAATAATTTTAATAGCGTCTACTCCTGTGTGCACACAGCTCCGGGCACTTAACATAACTGAGTAGCAACATGACAAAACAAATAACTTTTTGCACTCTGTTGTTTCAAGATGTCACTCAAATTCATAAATGTGTTTCTGACTCCCCCAACTTCAAGTGCCTGTAAATTTGGAACCAGGGCCAATAGAATAATACTGTTTACACCCACTTGTCAGGCTTAACACTTTGCCATCACAAGATTCATATAGTAAGAACTCTTGCCTTCAAAGGCAAAGGCATTTTGGGGAAAGTCCAAAGAAACTGGGTGGTAAACATCGCCAATCTGTGAGATGAGGCAGCAAAGTGTTAAACTGTTCATTAGTTCAGAGATGCCAACCAGTACGATTTTACGTATTTTAGTACGATTTTTTTTTCGAAAATACGCGAATACAACTTTTCATGAAAAAATACGCATCCTGGAATGCGAAAAATACGAGATTCAGCTTGGGCGAGTAAACCTAATTATCTCAAGTCGCATCTTTTAAAATAGTATCAGTATCGCAGAACTGGAATATTTGAAAACCAAGTCCGATAAGGTCAGTAAGTTCATTTTTGCCGGTCGCAATCGTGATATTATATTCGTTCAGCTTTTCCTCGTCCGGGGAGTACGTTTCACTTTCACGCGTATAGGCAGCTATAGCGGCAGGCGGAAGCGTATGTGACACTGAGGCTCGATTGGGAAAATCAAGATCTACTTTCGCTTTCGCTACCACCAAGAAGTTTGCCAGCAGTTGTCTGATAATGCAACATTTGTGGCATGCAGGTTGTGCTGTATAAATGCAATGTCGTCGTGCAAATAAAATGTAATAAACACTCGGACTCGTCGCTTTGGCTGTTGCTTGTGGTAAAAAAAAAAGAAAAGAAAATACAAGCGTCGTCCGATTTTTAGATTGTCTGGCTCGCCATCGTGACCGGTCACCGAACCTGCGCGCATTCGCGTCATAAATAAATGCGGCATCGTGTGAGTAAAGACCGTCTTTGGTGGGAGTAACGGGGTTGCAAAGTATATGACTACGGAATAGGGGAGGAGATTATTGATTTTTTTGGGTTTAAGATACTATCGGGGGGTGGTTAAGGTAACACCAGAGGACAAAAACCTGGAAGCGCATTTCAGAATTTTGATTAGAGCTTTCTGCTAAGCGCGCGTTGGTGCAGGCCGTGTGCGGAATCGGGACCCCTCATACTTTGCAAGTCTGTGTTATTGAAATAAAGTGTTCGCGTTTCATTGGATGGGTGAAAGTAATTATACCTACTTGGGTGGGTGATAGTAAATTATACCTACATCTACTTGGATGGGTGATAGTAAATTATACCTACGGTGTATGTTGTAGCTTTCTGTTCAAGACTGGCAGATTTTCAGTGTCACTGCATCTTGTCCTCCCACAGTTGTTACAACTCTCACAGTGCACGGGTCTACTTGAGCCTTTCAAGTTATTGCTGTTCTCTGAGTTTGAGCAGTAATTTGAGTCTGTCAGTTCATAATATGAATCATGACACCCAGACTGGTATTTGATAGTCGAAATTCTTGTTCTAGGCCCTTCTGAACTCTCAAAGCAGGATTTATTTTTTATATAATAATGAGAGGAAAATATATAATAGATTGAAATACTTTTAAAGTCAAACAAGACCCCTGTACGACATTGAACACTGACATGTTGTTGACTGCATACATGTATATTGTACGCGTGTTTGCTCCCTTTTTCGAGCTGGTGAGCTAGTAATTTTTACTATTACTAGTTGGTCGGTCATGGGGAATACACATTTTCCCCTGAAAATACACATTTTCATATTTCTCAGTACTCATTTCGGTTTACTGTGGTTGGCATCTCTGATAGTTTAATACCCATTCTGTAATATTGTCAAAATGTGACGAGTGACTTATTTTGGCGGGTTTCTATACAAAGGAGTTTCTTAAAAGTGCCCAGAACATTGCTTGTTCTCATTTTATAGGCAAGGGTTATAAGGTTAAAAGTAGACCTGCATCCTTGCCGACAATCGTCTGAAATCCGAAAATCCCGACCCAACTGATGTTATCTCTAGGCCCACCTGTATTCGTCAATGTGCGAAGCGTGAGGCTTGGCCGATTGCCAGCACCCCCTTTTTCTCCGGTCGGCTTTGTCGGCACTTTCGTTTTCATGCCGACTGCCAATGTCGACGTTTCCGACATAATTGTCGGAACCCGAGTAGAGATACGAATATGAAAAAGGACGACCTAAATTATTTTCAGTTTCGTGCTCGAGCGGCCATTTTGAATTTCGTCTGTTGACTGATTGTTCGGATGTGAATTCATTCAAATCCTATTCACTTGTTCTACTAGATCTGGAGATGGGGTTTCTCGTTCAAGGCTTAGATCTAGATTCTATCTCTATTCACTTGTTCCACTAGATCTAGATTTATTTAGATTACAATATGGAGGATTCATATTCTAATTCTATTGTTATTGATCAAACCCTATTATAATAATTATAATTAACAATGTAGGCCATTTTATGCTCCTTGTTTGTTTTGAGGTGTGGGTTTTTTTTTCATTTTGGATTGTGCTGACTTTTTTACATGAGGGCAGTTGCAGGTTGTTTTTTTTTTGGGGGGGGGGAGGTAGGGGTAGGGTTTAGCTTGACTTTGGGGTAGGGTTAGGGTTTGGGGTAGGGGTAGGGTTAGGTCTCTTCTTTATTGTGTTTGTTGGGGTGGTCGTTCATTACACGGAAGTCCTTCCTTTTATGACACCCACAAAAGTTCTTATGGTTGCGCAAAATTTTAAGACAATCTGGTTGAGGCTCACATGCAGTTCTATAAAAGGTAGAAGATGTAATATACTTGATTTGAAAGTTTTAAAACATTCAAAACAAGTATATCACATCTTCTGTAGAAATTTTAAAAGAGGTGCCTTTTCAGATTATATGTGCATGTCCTGGCTATCAGTTACACTTTGTCAGTGTTTTTTTGTATTCGAAGGTCAATTTCCTTCAAAAACAAAAATACTTGGGTTTTTTCCAGGGTAAAGAAGATGAGGAGGACCAGAAGGACGACGAAGACATTGGGAATGAGGTGAGTCAGTGTCATGCAGCTGTATTATTGGATTGTTGGGCTTTTTATTCCAAGTGGAGAATACACCTTTTTGTGGGTGCTCTAGTGTGTTTTTGTTTCTTTTTTACTACCAAATGCATATCGTCCTGGTCTCTCCTCTGTCTTTTCTTTGTATATTACTCTCTTGCAGTGGGTGGTTGGCGGGTGCTCTGGTGTGGTGTGCTTCTTCTTTCCTGTCAAACATCTATTGTCCTTATCTCCCCTCCTTTTTTGTGTTTGCTACTCTCTTGTAACATCTTCTTGACAGTGTTGCTTGTCTTTACTAAAAATAAGCAAACAATAGTGGTTTGTTGGCGGATGCTCTGGTCTGGTTTTCTCATTCTTTCCCATAGAATGTCTATTGTCTTTGTCTCTTCTAATTTCCTTTGTATGTTACTCTCTGGTAACACCTCTAAACTTAATTATAGGAACGCATGTGGTTGGAGGCATCACTGGTAGTTCTTGCTTCTTTAATTTCCCTCTTTGTTGTTTCTCTCCTTCTAACATTTTTTCAACACTATATGACTATTACAGTGTTTTTGTGCTTCTCTTTACTCAAACAAACAGACAAACAATTATTTGACCTATTTTTTGTGTTGTAAGTCATGAAACTCTTACTAAAACTAATAATCATAAATAAACAAAACAAGCAGAACGAACCAAACTGTTTTGTCACATGTTCAGGAGAACGAGAAGCCCGGAGACCCCATGTCCACCCCCGAGTCGCGTGGCTTCCAGCAACAGTACGCCCTGCGCCAGGCTGAGCTGCACCGACAGCTGACGGAGATCACACGCAGCCTGAACAGCAAGCAGGCGCTGGCAGACAAAATGACGCAGAGGGATAAAGAGATGGAGTCCATGCAGGCCAAGTACGACGACATGATGAAGGAGTGGCAGGCCAAGACTCTGCAGCTGGAGAGAGAGAAGGAGCAGCTGACACATACGCTCCACGATGCCCAGGTCAATGCCAAATCTCAGAAGTGAGTTGATGTTGTTTTTTTCTTTGTTTATTTTGTTTGAGCAGATCAAGCCTCTCTGACTCTCTCTCTTTCTCTTGTACTTTCACTTTTTCCCTTCCCTTCCCCCCCCCCCCCCCCTCTCTCTCTCTCTCTCTCTCTCCCTCTCAATTCCCTCCCTCCCTCCCTCCCCCTCTCTCTCTCTCTCTCTCTCTCTCTCTCTCTCTCTCTCTCTCTCTCTCTCTCTCTCTCTCTGTTTTATAATGCATTTATTCTCTCATTTTCAAAATTTCTCTGGAATTTGAAGTAAGTCCTTTTCTTTTCCTTTTTTTCTGTGAGAATTTTGTAGCCATTGTACATCAGTTCCCTTTAAAATATACGAATGTTGCCATCTTTCCTTTCCCTCTCTCTTCCTAATGACAGGGTGTCAGAACATCGCCGTGTGCGTCTGAAGGAACTGGAGCAGCAAATGTCACAACTGAAGAAAAAGATGACGGAGCAAACCCGTATTGTGAAGATGAAGGAGAGCTCGGACAAACAAGTATCACGACTCAATGTTGAAATTCAGGTGAGTTGAGTTAGCCCATTGGGAGATAATTTTTTGAAAAAGTCAAAATATCGCTTTCATTGTGATTCAAGTAGTCAAACCTGCTTTAACACCCTCCCGTATAAGACAATCATCTGTGCAAACGGCCACTATTTTTCTCGTAGAAATTTTTATACGTCATATACATACATGCATAATACTTTAGATGTTTTACGTACACACATGTCCTTTAATTTTTAAGATGTGATATATTTATTAATGTAATGGTGCATTGAGCATTTTTTAGTAAATAAAAATGCGCAGCATGAATGCTATTTATTATTATTACTTTCTATTTCCTCCCTAGCACATTTTTTTTTTTTACATTATATTGACATTGTGTAAGACAGCCACTTGTCTTAGGTGACCACTTTTTTCCTTGACAATTTTTAGCCGTTTCAGACAATTTTGAAAATATTTTCCTCTCTACTGTTTACAAACATTAACATGTTTTCAAAAAACATTTTAATCTGCATATCCTTTGTGCAGTTGTGAGTGCTTTAAAAACTTTTAGCTATACTAAACTAAATTGCATAATTAGGCATATAAAATTACCCCTGAAGAAAACAAAGAAAAGTTAAGATTCTAGAGGTAAAATGGAAAGAAGGTTTGTGTATGTTTTCCGGTTTCATTTGAGAACATCATGAGTCATGAGTTACATCATGTGGTATGTATTGACTAGGCTGTCTGCGCGATTGCTTTATGAGTATCATCTGGCCTTATTTTGAAGTTAGTATAGAAAAGCGCCCCCCCCCCCCCCTCTTTTTTAAAAAAAGGAAGAGGCTAGCCGTACTTAATGACGGCTAGACTCGCAGTGTAGCCGTACTTATTCTTAATATGATGGCTAGACTGACCATTTACAAAAAATAGGCCTACTGAATTGTAAATATACATTTTTAGTGTGCAGTACCTAAAGTATTTGTGTATTTGAGATGAAACCAGGTGCCTTAATGACAGTGCATGTATTTTAAACCTCCTGTTTTCAAATGTTAATAGGGCCTAAGATAAGTACGGCTAGACTTCTTGTCTAGCCGTACTTAAGTACGGGTAGACAGCCAGGCTAGCCGTACTTAAGGACGGCTAGACTGTCAGGCTAGCCGTACTTAATATTGATGGCTGAATTGTAAATGAAATTTTTAGTTTGCAATGCCTAAAGTATTTGTATTTCAGACAAAACCATAAGGTGCCTTACTGACTTGCATGTATTTGAACCTTTAACAGGCTTGAGTCGATAGGGCCAAACCTAGATCTAAGTACAGCTAGACTTCGTCAAAAAAATTGTGTGGACTCCCTTTCCCTCCCTCTCTCTCTTTCTCTCTCTCTCTTTCTCTCTCTCTCTCTCTCTCTCTCTCTCTCTCTCTCTCTCTCTCTCTCACTCTCTCTTTCTCTCACTCTCTCTCTCTTTTCTCTCTCTCTCTCTCTCTCACTCTCTCTTTCTCTTTTCATCTCTCTCTCTCTCTCTCTCTCTCTCTCTCTCTCTCTCTCTCTCTCTCTCTCTCTCTCTCTCTCTCTCTCTCTCTCTCTCTCTCTCTCTCTCCCCCCCTTTCCTCTCCATCTCTCTCTCTCTCTCATATACTTTCATACTCACAGAGGGTGGACCCATTTTTGCTTCTGAAATCGAATTTGTCGTGTTTTTTTTTCTTCTGTTGTGACTGAAACGGGAAAAGAAATTTTGTAAGTCCGACAAGTTATAGTAATAAAGTTGTTTGTTTGCTTCAGACTTTGAAACAGAATCGTGTGCGGCTCATGAAGCAGATGAAGGAAGAAATGGCCAACTTTCAGAAGTGGAAGCGAGAGAAGGACAAAGAAGTGATGAAATTACAGCAGAAGGTGGGATAGAACTGTTATTTCTGCGTTTCTTTCTCTTGTTTTCCACTCACAAATGGTTAGGTGAATATTGGTTTGGGGGGGGGGGGTGTTCTGCTTTGAAGAAATTTATAATTTTCACCCCAGTTGACACGGTTAGTTCTTGTTATTAAAGGGAAGAGGCTTTTGCATCGTAATTATAAAAAAAAAATTACATATTTTTTTACGCCCTTTTGACACAATTTTAGGTCATTTTGGCGGTGGGACTTATCAGGCTGAGAGTGAGAGAGATAGATACAACATCCTACCAGAAAGACAGAGATACTCAATAAAAATGTTCCCCCCACTTGGGAATTGTGCTTGGGCCTTCTGTGTGCAGTAGAGCAGAGCACATAACTGTCACACAGTAGTCACCGCCTTTGCACCGCGCCATTTGGCTGTATTCAAGTCGAAATGTAAACAATCGGTTTACTTGGGAGTCATTTTTGTGGCCCTGATGCAGTTATTATAACTTTGTCTCTTTAAAAAAAATTTACTGTATCTCATATATGATGACAGAAGTATTTCTACATTTGTCTCAAGATTCCTTGATGGTGATGTTGATATAAATACAGCAGTTTTAAATAGTTTCAATGAAAAGTTTACTATACCTTTATAAAGTTTATTCAATCTGATGTTGTTTATTTAACCCTATCCCTGGGGGCCGGAATTCTGTGCACACCGATTAGCGTATTTCGGCTACTTTGCAGTCCAACCAATGGATCCCAAATCAGCACGGCCTCACTTACCTTAGGCATGCCAAGCATCAGCGGGTCCCGTGTTTCCACAGCCGAAGTGTGCGTGCGTCAGTCTGCGTTTGTCACCTACTTTTAGAACCGCCTGCGTTGGTTTCAAAACCGAGGCGTACGTTTAGTTCGAAACACGTTACGTTTATAGCTCTTGATATTCGTTCAAGTTCAATGAAATTTTTAAAAATTGACCGACTTAGACATGAGGAACTTGAAAAGATAACCAGGAAACAAGAGTTCCATTTTTCAATTTAAAATCTTTTATATTGGCTTGATTTTACATAAAATGTTGTTTCCTGATGAAAATTGTTTTTTTTAAAAATGGTTTTGAAAATCATTGTGCAACTTGAAGGAAAAATTTGAGTAATCTGGCGCCTTGCAGGGAACGCTGTCTGTACGGAGAAGTTGATCTTGTCAGTGGATTAGAGTTGCATCTGTTGATGCCCACAGATGAGGATGATGTTAATCTGAATATGTATTTGTTAAGTGCACATATGTTTTTCTCTCTATTGTGTTTGTTCGTTATTCCATTCTTTCTTTCTTTATGATCTTTTCTGCTTCTTCTTTCTTTCGAGAGTGGTCAGTCAGAATGACTATCTCCTTGGCTGGTGATCACACTTTTTGTTGGAAGACAAATTGTGATGCAAGTGTTTGGAAGGCCCCCATTAATATGTTCTACTTCTATTCTTTCCCTCTGATTGTCTGTCTGCGCTGCTTTTTCTCTTGGCACTTACTGACTTATCATGTCGATGAGCTTCTTCTTTACTACAGCAGACAAAACAAACCTTTTTTTAAATGAGTTTCTCTCTCTTTAATTCAAAACACAAATAGCTGTCATTCTGTTATGTGAATATTTTGTGATGCTTACAGGACCGAAAGCGAGATGTGGAGGTACAGAGACTGAAGAAAGACTTCGAAAAGCAGCAAGCAGTGCAGAAAAGGAAGACAGCCGAAGTGAGTGGAGAGTTATGCTCACTGATTCGCTTGCTTTTTCATTTAAATGAAAGATTTTTAAAAAATCTTTAGTTGAATTACGTCATCTGAATCCCTAATGTGTCAATATTCTTTTATCTATTCTTCATCATAGTTTGCGATTAAATAATTCTACTTGATAGAGGGCTGCGGACAGTTGGAAAATGCCATTGGTAGATCTAAAATCTTTACTGTTCCAATGCCCGTCGGGTCTATCATTCTGTCTTGCTTTATCCCTGCACGAAATGATTATTGTATCGATGCGCTTCTCTTTACCGAAGTGTATGGATGGTTGGAGGGCGCTACCGGTAGGTTCTTCTTTTCTTTCCTTTTGTTATTTCTGCCCAGAGGTGCCTGTTTTCCAGACATTTCTTAAAATATGTATAAAGCTAACTGAATTTGGCTGTTCTTTTTGATACTAGATGTATTTAACAATACGATTAATTTTGTGTCACCATGCATGACTCTCCACAAGATCCAGACTCTTCCGGTCTATCTTTTTGTCTTGATTTTTTTCCTGCACTTAATGATCATAAATGTGCTCGTCTTTACTAAAAGAAAATATTACCCAATTGATGGTTGGTTGACGCTCTGGTGTGGTTTGCTCCTTCTTTCCTATCAAACATCTATTGTCCTGATCCCTCCTTCTTTTCTTTGTATGTTACTCTCTAGTGGAAACACCTCTGGACACGTATGACCTATTTGTATGGTCAGTGCTGTAAAATGTGTACTAAAACAAAAACATTACAAAAACATCAGGCTACAGCAGCAAACAAGCGACTGAGAGAGGCACTGGATAAGCAGAAGCTGGTGCAAGATGAGAGAACTGGGAAACTGGAGAAGTATGATTCTGCCAGCATTGGAAACAGAGTCAGGGTGAGTGGTTTTTAAATCTCTACTTTTTAGAAATTTCAAAAAAATTGTTGTTGTCAGTAATGGATTAGGATGGGAACTTTTTCTAACATTTTCAGAGAGCAGTGACAAAACAGCCCTTTGTTTTGTTTTTTAGCAATGTATTTTTTAATTTTTTTTCCCCCAAACATTACAACCCAATGCTCTAGTAAACCTTACAAAAAGTTTACCTCAAAACAAAATAATTGTTTCATGAAGGCAAAACACACTTGATTTCAATTCCCAAATAGACAGGATATTTTATTTTCTTTCTGGGATGTCGTATACCACACAGCTTAGGTTGGTTTTTACAATCAGTGGTCGCAGCCGGCCTCTGCGGTTGTCTAAATTAATATTCCCTCTGTGGTTTGACTGTCTGTCTGCATCACTTTTTCCCTGCACTAAATAAACGACCATCGTTGTGTGTTGATGATTATGCCTCTCTTTAAGCAAGCAAAACAAACGTCATGCAGAACATTAACCATCGTACCTTTTGTGGCATTCCTCTTCAGAAATGGCTGAGTCATGAGCTGGATGTGAAAGTGAGCATGCGGGAGACCCAGTACCATCTGACGGTGCTCATGCAGAACCGGAAAGAGCTGACTCAGCAGTTGCAAGCACTGAGAGATCAACTGGAAGGAGGTCCCCTGCTGGAGGTTAGTAGTGTGCTCTGTACCATCACTATACCTTCATTAGCGCAACACTTAATGGCGTCTGGCATCCTGCGCTTATGATGTCACCATGAGTTTCAAATGCAGTACCAGAGTGAGTGGTTAATTTGATGTTTAAAAGACCAGTATCCTTCCTTCCTCTTATCATTATGTTGGTTTATTTTAGCACTAAATTAGCACCCTGTAAATGACATACAGGTAATACTAACGTTTGTAATGTATTGGGGGGGGGGTGTCATGATGTTCTTTTCAGACAGTTTTCTTTCTGAGGGTGATGTCGGGGTTAAGGATGGAAAGGGTTAGCATACGTTATTTGTTTTACGTTCTGTCATACAGACATTCTCGCACACACAAGCACGTGCACACAAAGGCATCGATTTACTTACCTTACAGGTAGACTCATTGCATTTAGGCAGGAGACACAACCTCTTCACAACCTTTTTTAAGGTCACTAAGACCTTAATTTCAGATGTTAATGTGTTAAAATTGCTTTGCTGTATTTTCTGGCTGTTCTTTTCTGCTTTCTTCTTACCTTTTATCCTCAAATGAAATGGTCTGATTTTGAAATTAACATTTTGTGTCTTGTGGGGTATCAGCTCATATGTGGAAAGCTACATCTTTAGTCTGAATTAAACCAAAGAGATGGGCTGCGTTGATAAACTTGATGAAAAACTGCTACTCAAAGACGACTGATATCTCTGCCAACAGAGGAAATGGCAAAGCCCAGCCCTACTTCACATGTTTAACTTTCCATTTTGCTATTTCGACTTTCCTTTTATCCCTTTTAAAGGAGTTTCTATAAAAATGGTTGAATTTGTGACACTACTGTTGATTCTTCGGATATTTTTTTCTGGTGATTGCAGGCACTAAGTTTTAACTGTGTAATCATGAATGAGTTAACTCATATTTCCAAAAGTTGATGATACTATTATATTCTTTTAACCCTCAGAAATTCTCGTGGCTGGGCGAAAATGGAGACAAAGATGAGATCAGTTTTCAGGAGAAAGAAATCCAAAAGCAGATGAAGTCCATTCAGCTTGACATAGAATTGATGTGAGTCCTTGAGAAATGTTTTGTTCAGTATGCTTCTCCCCGCAGAGAATGTCATTTTCCTTATGAACAGACTGGCTTACCCCAAAAATGCAAGCTTTAAAAAAGAATAGATGAATTGATAAAAAATTGTCCATTTCACATGGTCAGTCAAATACAGATTGAATTTTGAAGAGAAATGCTCCTTAATGATATGATTTGATTAGATAAAATTGTATTTTATTGTCCGTGTGGGAAATTTTCTGTGGCTGTACAGATTTGGTAAATACACATCATGTAAATATTCATAGAATTTGAATTGTATATTACTTTGATTCAGTGCTTCCACTCTTCCGTATTTTTACGGAAATCCGTACTTTCTGCTAGTTCCGTACTTGTTTCTCCATCATTATCAACTTCCTGCGTAAAAAATTGTGGCAGTGGAGGACTACCGAAATTCCGTATCAAAAGATTCGTACTCATCTACATATCGTTTTGTATAAGTTACGGATACTTATGGTAATTCTCTCGGCAATAGTTTATGTTATAGAAACCTGCCAGATTGCGCATTTCCTGCCATCGGCCATTATTCCGCTATGCCCCCATGCATTCATTGAGAGTTGGTCGGCAGTACATTTTTTACCTGCAGATTGATCAAAATCTGGGGAACTTTTTTTGCCACTTTCCTCCTTTATATCATTCACTCATTCCGTCTGACTTTCTTCGGATTGTCACCACGGCTGGAAAATCTGCGCGTTGTCCAAATATATTGATTTGTGATCTTAAGACAGAAAATCACTGTCAGAAAGAAATTTTTTTTGCAAATTTATTGTCTAGATCTAGAGAAAATATCAGTGCGAAGATTCTACGGCGTGAGAACACGATAAGGGCCGCGAAAAACTACCGAAATCTAGAATAATTCGAAGTGGTGTTCCGAGGTTGTGACATGCGACATTCAGGTGTGAAAATTGAGGAAAATTAGGGTATACGCTGGGTAACTGTATTGTAAAGGTACATATCTATTCATTATTCCCAGGTTTGCCTTCTATCAATGGTGCGATGACAAATTAATTGGAATTATAGTAGCAATGGAAGGGGAACCTGCTTTTAAACATTGCCAGCAATGGAAAAATTTTGGTGAAAAAATCAAACAAGACAAAATCTTGGTGAAAAAAATAGGTAGTATGGATTGTTGGCAATCTCTTCAAACAGACTCCCAACCCAAATGCCATTTTCAACCCTCTAAAAGTACTAAATTTCAATTTCCTAGGGGGCTTCACCTCCTGAACCCCCCCCACAGCACACACCCCCCCCCCCCCTGCCCCCGGCAAAATTTTCCTTACTTTTCAGCTTCAGCTGGTGGAAGCACTGTAGATTATACACTGCAGGCCTGTCATCAATACCAGTGTGCTCAACCTGGATCTAATCTAAGTAATACACTATTCAAATTCGATGTATATTTACATAAAAGCTTATTGTATTTGTGGATCAGCCATTTATTTCATAATGCATTTTTCAATACCCCCTCAAAATTACAGGCATGACTTAAATGTTTTGATCATAAATAGATCTTTCAGCATAAAAGCTGATTCTATTTGTGGATCAGTCATTTATTTCATAATGCATTTTTTAATACCCCCTCAAAATTATTTTTAAAAAATATTTACATGTGATTTTTTTAAATACCCAAGTTGTATAAGATGTGCCTGTCTTTCCTCTGGGTTCCCCCAGAAGCATTTTTTCTCACATTCTGTCATGACTTTACTCTTTCAGAAATGTTAGTATTGAGGAGCTCCAGCAGAAGATTGTGGAAGCTGATCAGGGTGAGTCATAAAGTGTATAGTTCACCAGGTCTCAATTTCAGGTTTTCTGCTAGGGTTCTTATTTTTTTCATTCCTTTATCTTTTTTTATACCACTTTTCAATCTTTTGCAAGAGTGATTGTTTTATGATTTATTCATATCCGTAAAAAAAATTTTTTTAAAATTGTATGTGTATCATACATAATCACTTGTTCAATTCTTTTTCCAACAGTAAAAAAGGGTTGCGAGCGCTGTAAAAACCTCTACTAAAACAAACAACTGTAAAGGTGATCAGTAATCACAGTGATTGTGTGAGAATGATGGGGGGGGAGGGGAGGGGAGGATAGGCAGAGGGAAAGAGATAGAGACAATTGAAATGTTTTTCTATCTATAGAGATCGAATGTGTTATTGTCTTTAGTCATTCAAGTTTCAATTTTATTGTGACCGTTAGTGAGTTTTTATTGCATTATATATATTTTTGGTGAATGCATTGCCAGGCTCACCGCATGGCTTATTTTCTCATAGAATTTTTTATACTGTTTTATGTACACACGTCCATTAATTTTTAAAATGTGATATCTTTATTAATGCAATGCACATTGAACATTGATGATATTTATCATTATTATTATTTTCATTTTTTTGTATGTGTCCTTTGTCAGATTATGGGCATAAATGTATTTCAGCATTTTAGAGAATTGTATGTTGATTGGGCTAGTATGCATAAAACATTTTAATTTAAACCTTATTTTTATTGTGAAGCGCCTTTAGCCACCAGGGTGTGGATGCTATAGAAGTGATTATTATTATTATTACTATGATTATTATTATTATCATTATTTTTATTTTTGAGGGTGCGGTGGGGGAGCGGTTAGTGCTTCGTTTCCGAAGCGGAAAGTCCGGGTTCGAGCCTCGGTTCGGACACGCAGTTTTTTTGCCCTCTCCGGCCCACCCAGCAGTAATGAGTACCTGACTTCAAGTTGGGGAAGTAAAAGCGGCGTGGAAAGGAACTGGCCACTCTACCACAATATGCTGAAGGCCCAGAAAGTTGTCTCACTAACAAGGCAATTCCCAATATCCGGATCGGATGCGGGAACAACTTTACTTTTTTATTATTTTTATAATACATTTGTACTGACATCTGTGGTTCAATGAATAGGCTCTTCACCCCCCCATTTCCGCCTCACAAAGATATTCTATATATATATATATATAGTGAATCCATTTTTCTGCTGGGGTTGTTTCCCATGCAGCTGGGTTTGGCCGTTACTGGCAGGGTGGAGGCAGTATACTTTGATAGATTTTGGTTAATGTTTTGAGAATTTCATGCTCCTGGCATTTCATGTGGGTGGTTGGCGGGTGCTCTGTGTGGTTTGCTCCTTCTTTCCCCATTAAATATCTAGCGTCCTCACCTCTCCTCCTTTTTTGTGTATGTTGTTACTCTAATCTTCAGCACTTATGGGACCTAATTGTGTTGCATGTGCCGTGAAACTCTTACTTAAACTAAAACGAAGCTAAGGCATTTCATTCATCTGTTGTCTTCACTGGGACTTTTCTTTTGTCTTTGTTTAGAGTCAAAGGGCAAGTCAACATGGCAGAGTCTGCATACAATGAACGAAGCCAAATGTGCCATGAAGTTCCTGTTGGAGCAGGTATTGAAAAGATCTTCAATGATATTGGTCTCGTTGCCCTATTGTCCTGAGTGATTGTGCATGTTTTCTGGATTTTATTGTGTCAATAAGAAATGCTGTGGGCTTCAGAAGTCAAATATAGTACATTATGATATATCATATTAATAAATATCGGTTTTTGTCTTCATAAGTGGGAAGTCAGAAGGCGCCACTGGTAGGTCCTGCTTCTCCTCTTTTCAACTATTGTTTCTGTCTATCTGACTGTAATTGTGTCAGTGAAATTTTCTTTACTCATACTCATAGTACTTATATACTGGTTTTCGCAAGTTGACTTGTAGTACTTTGTATTTTCACTTGATGGTTTGTAAATTATGGAATTCTGAACTGGGGTTGTTTTGGGGTATTTTTAAGGCTCTACACCTATTTACCTCGGTTCCATTGTAGATGAATATGACAATTCAAGGGTCCCACCTCTTCAATAACCTTACAGTGTTGAAAGGGGCGTTAACATATGCAATTTCGTTTTCGTAACGTACATAATCCATTGCAAGTTCCGACTTGGTTGTAATGTCTTTAGTTTTTATTAGTTTTTCAGGTAGGGCAGACATTTTTTCCTAATTCTCCATCTTTCTGCTTAGTTATGATGCATCCCTCCTTATACCTTGAGTTTTCCCTGACCTGCAGTGTTGTGGCATAGTTTAGAATTAATGACGATGTTATCCATGATTAATACAGATCATAAGAATATATGTGATTGATATTGTATCTTCACTATGAAATCTTCTAGCTGGCGCAGTGTTAGTCAGTTGGTGTCATACTGGGCTATGATGTGAATGACCCTGGGTTACCTCCTGAATGGAGTGATCTTGAAATTCTTTGGGGACTTTCTTGCCTCTTCACCCATTTGGCTCTGTTCCATTAGAGACAGATGTTGATTTAGAAGTCCTGCCTCTTAGATAACGTTAGAATGTAGAAAGGAATGTTAACCCCATGCCGTGAGTTGAAAAAAAAACTGTATTCTTTTTTTGCCATGCGCCCCATATCCCTCCCTCTGTGCAGGCCATCAATGCTAGAGCAGACAACGTGAAGGCTAGCGACGAACTGAGAGAAGTTCTTGACAAAGAGAAAGATGATGTCCGAGAAGTGAAAACACTGAAGGCTGAGTTGAGCCGAGAGGCCGCCAAGCACCAGAGAGAGATGGACAAACTGAGGACAGAGTATGAGGAGAAGGTAACCAGGATTTTTGTGATCAGATTTTCTACGAACATGTTTGCTGCAATTTGACCTCTGTTCATTTTGAGTCGTATCTTATTGACATTTCTGTTGATGTAATCTTGCTACTGGCAGTTGTTGTTATTGATCCATCAACATCTGGGCTCTCGCCCTTCTGTCCAATGCCATGTAGTGATAAGTGCAGGTTTGCTGCAGTTGCTGTAATGTTCCGTAGAGTGTGTTATCGAAGTTAGGTCTCGGAGGGAGAAGTGTAGCTCTGATGTCATTTGGGGCTGTACAGTGGAAAAGGTGATGTCCCACAGTCTCATATGCATAGTCACACAAAGGACTCATTGGAGGAAGTTCTGGTTTTATTCTGTTCAAGTGAAAGTTGAGCTGTATATGTTCTGTTCGTAGGCGGAAGATCGTGGTCTGTTTCTTTCTCTGTAGGTGGTTGATATTGTCATTTCGTTTTGTTGTAGTCATATGTTTGAAAACTGCTCTGCCTGTTTTTCCCAAGGCCCATCTGTTCATCGAATCTTGTTTGCTGTTGCTTTTAATGATTTGTTTTGCAGTGTTGTATGAAGTTGGAATGTTGGGTTGTTCCTGTCTATATCCCTTTTTGGCGAGTGTGTCTGCTCTGTCATTTCCAGGTATGTTTGAGTGTCCGGGAATCCACTGCATCACCAGGTTGACACCACAGAATGTTATCAGATGATGGGAGCCAAACAGTATATGTGTCAAGTCTTTGTTTAGATAGTGATCATTTTCTATTGCTTGCAAGACTGACAGTGAGTCAGTGAAGATCACTATACTCTGTGTTTTGTTTGGATGAGTGTCAAAAACTGTGCGGAGATGGTATAGTGCTGTTTCAATTGCTATCATTTCTGCTTCGTAGTTGTTGCATTTCTCTCCACAGGCTGCAGAGATCTCATTGGAACTTCCATCTGGGTATTGTATTAGTATTCCATATCCGGCTTTAGTGGTGCCTTTGAATGCTGAGCCGTCTGTATAGACGTATATCCAGTCATCTGAGTAGCTGTCGATTGTTTGATATGATGCAAGCATCAACTTCACTAGGTCTGAAGATTTTGTGCTATTGTCTCTGAGAGAAGTTTTAATGATTGGTTTTTCATAGAAATGTGGGGAGGGATGTTTTGGTTGACTCTTTTGGTTTCTCTTCTGTTTTGTGGTAGATGGTGGCTCTCCATTAGTTCTGTGATGCGATGCATGCCTGATTTTTTTAAGTCGCTTTTTTGGTTTCCATGTTTCTACTAATTTCCTGTTTGGGTGGTTGGGGCACATTCTTTTGGTTCTTTCATAGAGCTCCAAAACTGCTTTATCTCTGCGAATTCCCAGGGGTTCAACATTTGACAGAATTTCACATGCGGCAGCAGGTGTAGATTTCATGCCACCATTTATGAAACGAAGGGCATTATTTTGGACCTTGTCAAAGGTATTGCAAGTAGTTGCCCTACACATAGTGAGTAGGCTATTGCTGTATTCTAGGGAAGATTGGACATAACCAAGGTATACAGCTCTCAGAGTTTGTTTGTCTAATCCCCATGAACTGCTAGCGAGTTTCTTTAAAAGTTGGAGTCTTCTTTTCGCCTTGTTCTTTATGCTCTCCACTTGGCTTTTCATTGTTAGACTTTGGTCAAGTTTGACTCCTAGATACGTTGGTTGTTCTTCTTTGGGGAGATTTTCATTTCCCATCTTCAGCTGGAGTTTTTCTTTGGCTGTTTTATGGCTCTTTGTAAAGATGGTGTATACTGTTTTCGAGCAGTTTATTTTGAGCTTCCATTTCTGACAGTAATTGTGGAGCCTCTTGAGGTCTTAATTTAATTTTCCTGCTCCTACTACTGTGCTGTGATGTGTCTGCAGGAGAGCAAGATCATCAGTGTAGAGTCTTTTCTGATTTCAGCACGTTCGTCACATCATTAAAGAATATCAGGAACAAGGTGCAACTCAAACAGGAACCTTGGGGTACAGGAACCTTGGGGTAGGCCCTCCTCGAGTACTTCTCTTGACGAGTGGGCATTGTTCACTTTTGTTTCGATGTTTCGATCCACTAGGAAAAACTTGATCCATTTATAGAGTTTCCCGTGTATCCCGAGGTCCATCATTTTCATGAGTAGGCCTTTTTTCCACACTCTGTCATACGCCTGTTGGAGATCTACAAAGGTGGCAACAGTGTGTTTAGTCTCCTGGAAACCATCCTGGCAAATGTATGAGCTAAACACATGCATTAAAGCCTTCACCAACTCTCTCTAGGTATGTTTTCCATGACCATCAACTACACTGAAGATTACCATCATCTGTGGTGTAACTTTTAGACTCTTTTCTGTCACGCACTGAAGACATGAGTTCAATTCTCCTGTGGGGAGGTTTACTTGTTGGATATCACCTTCTGTCTGCCGGGATGTTGTGTCCCTCTTAGTCCGGGTAGGCCCTAGGTTAAGAGCAGCTCATCTGCTAAATGATATAAATTGTGTTGATTGGGGCGTAAAGCATTTACCATCACAAGTTTTTCCAAAGGTTACAAAAAGCTCAGAATGTAAATCCCTGCAACATTTGTAAAGAGATTGGAAAAAGCTGGCACAATTCCAAAGATTCTTACAAATGTCTCATTTTATATTTGCTTGTTCAGGGGTTGGGGTGAGTGAGAATTGGCTTTGGAAAAGACTTGTTTTTCGAGGAAAGCATTGAAATGAGTTGCAAACAAAGAACACCCCCCGGGGCAGTGCCACTGACTGTAGTTTCTTTAGGCCATTCTCAAAGGGGGGACGTTTCTCGTTCAAGCATAGTAGAATTGTAAACGGGCTGACTCATGTCACGCTCGTAACTGTGCCTGATCAGCAACAGGGAACTGCTGCTTTTGCTTTCCTGATCCTTACTATTATCATTTTCCTCTACTTCTTTTGTATGTTTGTCACTCTCTTGTGACCTGCTATTTCCGGGGTGCCTTGATAGTCGAAGCAGACCTTGTGCTGTTGAAGCTAGAGAGGTGAGCCGTCTAAGTCTGATTCCCTGTAAAGACTTCTCTGTTGACACCCACCCCTTGGCGCTCATATGACCTTATGCAGTTTCGAGCGCTGTAAAACCCTCTACTATAAAAAATAAAAAAAAATAAAAAACAAGTGATATGAATTGGCAATATTTTAGAACATGTCTTTGGGAATGATATGATTTTCTTTTGAACTTGAATTCTCTGACAGCACCCCCCCCCCCCCCCCCTCTCCCCCCAAAAAAAAATTGAATAACTTGAATTATACTATTTCTATATTTCTAATGATTTGAAGTAGTTGCTCATTATATACTGAAGAGATGTTTTGAACTTTGCCATGCATATTATATTTTTTTCTTTCCTTCCAGACTCTTTTCTTGCTGAATGCTGATCCTCGAGGCAAAAATGCGAAACCTACCAGCAAAGTTGCACAAGAAAAAATTAAGCTTTTGGTGAGATTGTTTTCCATCTTTTTTACATGTATATATTACAGTCCAGCATGTTCATAGCAAACTGATTTTCCAGCCCAAACTTTTTGTAATTCTTGTATTTCCTGTGTATTTAAAACGCATAAATATCCAAAATTTGTACACATATAAAGAAAAGATATCTGCATCCCTCCGATTTCGCTATGAGCATGCTCGACTGTATTTGTTTAAGTCCAAGCTTAAGAACTGATGTAGTTGTTTCCATTGTATGTTAAACTCCTTTTCTGGGGCATCATATCTGTACATCAATATTGTGGTCAATCTTAGTGGAGCTGCTGCTTAATCTATTTCCCTTGTGAATAGAGGTTTACAAGCCTTGTTATTGGAGAAGTTGCTGCAGTAAAATGTCCCTTAGTGTTTTATTATTGTGTTAAGTTCTCTACTCTTCATGGGAAAGCTCAAGATTTTTTGGAGTATTGACTCTCAGAGACGAAACCTTCAGTTCGTGTTTATTTAATTCTCCCCAAATGTTTAAGCAGATTTATTTTTTGCCATACAATAATTTTTTTCAATCTAGAGTATATAATTTTTTTGTTTTCTGTAAAAGCTAGATATGCTACTTTTTTTATCTTGGTTTCTTCCAAATCCAATTTAGACATAATTCACTTTTTAGTCTTAATTAATCCATGTCATTTGTATTTTCAACAAAACTGACCCTTTTTTTTTCTTTTCCTCTAAAGAAATCATCAAGAAAATTTCCTTGAAAAGTTAGCAATACCAGTTTTCCTTTCTTATTGATTAATCTGTGCCGATTCTACTATTTTCTTTCTAATTGGGTTTATATGCCTCTTCTGTTATTTGCTTTCCAAATGAATCTATATCAATTGTTTTCTTCATTAACAAAGTCTTTGTGCCTGTTTAGAAAAACTATTCTTCATTTTTTTAAATATCCTCAATATTCTTTTCCGTGTCTGCCACCTGGCTGGTGGGCAGTCTAGTGAGTTGCTCTTTCTCCCTCCATCCTGTCATACTCTATATGTTTTCTCCTCAACGTTTTTGGAAATGGTGCCAAGTCTAATCATAATTCAGCAATTACTTCTCGACCACCGGTTTGGGTGTTTTGAGGGCACTTCTGGTAGGTGCTATTTCTCTTCTGTCCCCCTGGTGTTAGCTTTTACTTACGTATTTATGTATGTATGTTTGTCATTGTAATCCAATTTTCCCCTTGAGAATCAATAAAATGTAATTTGTTGTTGTTTTTCTGTGCATCAAATGATCGTTTTCGCATTGGTGTTCTTTGCCTTACTCAAACAAACCCTCTGACCCCTTCCTACTTGTTGGTCAATCAGGAGGCGAAGGTGGAGCGACTGTCAGGCTTGGAGGACACCCACCAAGAAAAGTTGAAGGAGTTGGAGCAGATGAAACAAGTAAGTACCTCTAATGTTTTCTGTTTTGCTATGAATCGACTTAAACTTTCTGTGCAGAAAATGCAATTATAAACCAATTGTCTTCCCCCAATATAAATGATAGTGATTTTTCTTTCTTTCTTTTCTTCTCTCTCCCCCCTTCTTAATTGGGCCAAGCACTGGACCTTTGAAATATGGGTGGTTGTTTTGGTGCTCTGATGGGGTTTGCTCCTTCTTACCTATCAAACATCTATTGCCCATCATGTTTCCTCCTTTCTTTTGTATGTTACTCTCTAGCAGCACCATCAATCTTTGCACAAAACTTACATGACCTATTTGTGTTGCAAATGCCGTAAAACTCTTACTAAAAACGGAAATAAAACTGAACCAAAATATTCATTTCTAAGTCCACACCACCTGGGCATTTTGGTGTTTGTAGAACGCCTTTCTGGACTCTCAGAATGGGCTTGAATCCTATGTTGTGATGGGTAGGCTATTTGTTGTCACACTTAGAAGATATAATTTTGATTCCCATGTCTATGTTATCTCCCTTCTGTCTGCTTAGATGGTCAGGCAGAAAGAACTGAAGCAGCCTTCCTTCTATATGATCTAAATTGTGTAGATGGAGAGTAAAAATGTTTGAAGTGTGTGTGGAGAGTCTCTGCTTTTTCTTCCTCATTTTTTTACATGGACTGTCTGAGCAGAAATTGTTTGTTTGTTTACTGAGCCCTGTCCCACTAGTTCTAGTTTTTAGCTGTAATTTTTGTTTCAAAGCTACACATTAAAATCATGCTTCTTTCCTGTATTTATTTTTCCTTTTATTTGTATGTGAGACAGCGTGGTGAAATCAGACACTCGTCAAAATAATGAAAATTGTGAAAACTGGCTTTTTCCCGCTGGTTTAGGAATTTTTAATGAATTTTTGTTTCTGGGCTCAACACCTTCTTTGTGTATTGAAGAACACATTTCTGTATGGATTTTTATTGAATAACATAGATTAAAGGCACAAAAAATGTAAACTATCAGTTTCCACTGACTCTAAAGCTAAGGAAATATGAAACTTTGGCAGCCATTTTCTTGCAAATTTAGCCTCTGAAATCAGGTGACCCCCACCTTCTTCAACTTCAATTGCCAATACCTCGACTTGTGTCCAAGATATGGATATTTTTATTATCGAAACAAAACAAATGAACAAGCTGTAAGATGATACCAATAACTTCACACGCCCAAAAATTGACGAGCGCCTGATTCCACTGCATTGTGACACATGTATTATATCTGTTCAGAATCATATCTTGTTCTTCTCTCTTTTTTTCTTCTTCCTCGCCTCTCTTCTTGTTTCTTTGTCTGTCTTTGCTTTTCCATTTCTGTGCTAAAGCTCATGAATAGATGGGCAGACAAGACTGGTTTTCTAAACCCAAAGCTAAGCTGTGTGGTCCATGGCTGTTGGTTCTACCAAAGTAAAGAGTCTCTTGTCTCTATTTGTGCTGTAGGCCATTCTCGAGAGTAGGGCCTACTGTTTATGTGCTGTACATGTGTCCCCCACCTCCACCTTTTTTGGGGGGGGTTGGCTAGTTGAAGATCTTTCGTGAAGGTGAAGTGCTGTTTAAAAATTAAAAGTTTTTGAAAATTTTGTGGTTCATAATGTAAAGCTTGGGGACGCTTATTTGTATTTTTGGGGGGAACGAAAAAAAGGTGACTACCGGTAAGTACATCAGTTAATGCAGCTGTTTCTTGTTTAAGTTTCTCCTGTGTAAATTTGACCATGGCTCAAGAGGACTGAACTTTTGCCATTTGTGCAGACATGATGCAGGTTGCGATAAAATTGGATGCTCGGGAAAAGCTGTTTTTGACTATGTTCTTAAACGAGAGTTGACCTGGTTTTATGGCATTTCTGTTAGGCTGGGGTCACGTGTAGTGGCGGTCAGTCGCATCCGTTGTCTCAGTGTCCGTCTGCGTCCTCTGCCCCCCAGAAAATGACCACCATGATGTACAGTAGCAAGGCCTACCGACTGATGCCCGATCTGGACATGGGCGCCAACTCCTCACCGTTCCTTAACCCCAGGCCCAAGGTGAGCCAAAAAAAATTTTTCCATGTGTGTAGTGGGTAAAGTTAAACTTCTTTATAAATAGATCTTTATTGGTGGTTGGTAGGTGCTCTGGTGTGGTTTGTTCCTTCTTTCCTGTCAAATATTTATTGTCCTTATCTCTTCTCTCTTTTTTTTTTGGTATGTTACTCTCTAATCTTCAGCACATCTATGACCTAAATGTATTGCCAGAACCTTAAAACGCTTACTAAACCTAAACCTCTTGTTCTTAATTCTTCAGTAGGGATTGCCAAACATTCGCTAAATACAGCGGTATGTCAAAGAGATGGTTAAAGGGTGTCATTTTGGTAGTTTTCCCCCTTTTTTTCCCCTCTGACGTTTGCCTGTCTTTCTTTTTCCTTAAACTGAATGCAGAGCTGCCCATCATCACGAATTTGGCCGAATCGTTATGATTTTTATTCAGTTTTATGAATATACTATACGATCGAAAATAATTTTTTTTTTTTAATGTTGGTTATCACAAACCACTGCCTGATGAATATGGGGAGAAAAATTGTAAAAATACTCTTACTAAAGGGTGAGTTTTTTTGGGTTTTTTCACAGTTGGACACCAGTTCATCCACACTGAACAGTACCTTTGTTGTGGATGAGGAACAGGAAGAGAAACCGCAGCCTACACGGGCCGTACTACAAGCCAAACGGAAAACTAGGTCGGGTGACAAGAACAATGAAACATTCACGTCTTCAGAAACGGAGAACGACTCGAGTCTTGGCACAAAGAGCAGGCGGAAGCAGAAGGGAGTGAAGAAAGAATTGATGGAGGAATTTTCAGAGAACAAAGATGACAGTGTGAATGAGCCGGCAGAGAAAAGGTTGTCGTCCAACTTTCTGAAACGGCGGTCCGGAGAGGATCCCTCGGATGACACTGATTGCGATACGAGCCGAGAGAAAAAGAAGAAAAGGAAAAGGACCCTGCTTTGCAACTCCACCAAAGGATTCTTTGCTGATCTCAACACACCATCCTGAGTGATGATGATCTATTAGTAATGTATTTGTGTAGTATGTGACAAAATGATTTGCTTTTCGCACTCAGCTATTTCAGGGTCTGGGACAGAACTGCGATTTTCTCATTTCTGACTCCCCGGCTTCATGCCTTTAACTTTGGAAGCAAAGTGGATAGACTGATACTGTTTTCACCCTCTTGTATGGCTTGATGAAAAGATCCCTTCAATGGCATATTGACACCTTTAATACATCATGGAATAGCACAATTTTCCACATCTTGATGTACCAGGGAATGCAAAGAGTTGTAAGGAAAGGGCTGATTTGCTTCTCGTAGTGTTGTATTGTCAGATTGTGCGACATTATAACTCATTTTGTCATGTAGTGTTGTGTGTCTACATCCGTAGTTGTTCCGTGCTTGTATGAGTGGTCTGAATGAGTCAAACGGTACTAAAACTAGACTTTTATTATCTCCCCCTTTTTTTTTCTCTTTTCCTCCTTTTTTTTGGTCTCCTGTATATACGAGCAAAATTTGCCCTACATTACCAGACTTCTACTTGACATCTTGTCAGCCCAGCCTGCACCTCTAAGATTCCACAATTTGAAAGAATGAGATTATGTTTTGTAAAATCAAAATCTATGTCAATGTGGCTGGATGTCTCTTTGTACACTGTTTGGATCTCATGAGTGATGTTTTCTTGTACCTTCGTCTGTCATCCAAGCTTGTGTTCATTCTTTTCTCCTTCTGTCCATCTTTGTGTGTGCATGTTTGTCATAAGTGTATTGTATTCAAGACTGTCAAAGTACTGTCTCGCTGACAAGCTACGATCAATAATGGCCTTCGTCAGACCAAAGCACCATGCACAGAGCAGAAATGTCAAATCCCTATTTGCTATGGTTTGATACAATCAAAGATAGTGCATAACAAGATGGGCCACTCAGCCAAAAAAGTGTCCGCAGGAAGTTCGCTCTTTGCTTCAGATGGCGCTGCAGTCTGTTTTGAAGCTCTCTTTCGTTTTTCCAGAAGAAGAATAGGAATAGCACCTCCTTGCGTGCGCAGATCGATTGCTGTTCATTAGCAGTTCGGGTTCGTTCAGAGTGGAGTTATCGTTTTTAAAAAATTTAATGACCTCTAGCCTTTCATTCTAAAGTCAAATTAAACGAAGAAAACAATCACCCTTTCCTCTGGAAGAGGTTTTTTGTAAGCGTAACCATTTTTAAAAAGCATTCTTCCGAAATTCATTCAAAAACTTGCTAGTTTCACTTTGATTTTTTTAGCTCAAGTAGGATAACTCTGTTCCCAAAAGGTGCGCTTTTGCGAAGAGGGCGCCACTGAATTTTGAGGACACTTTTTTAATTGGCTCAAAGAGAGAAGTGGCCCCTCTTGTTATGTAGACTCTTTGATACAATTGAGGACAGCCAGATTTCCTTTCATGGAGGAGCAAAAATTCAGGTCACGAGTTGGTGAATTTTTTGGTGAACATTATGGCCAACAGCCAATTATAATGGTCATGTGACATCACAGGGGTCAGATTATTATTTTGTTGTTGTTAGTGGGTTTGTTTGTTTTTTTTTGTTTGTTGTTTTTTTTAGAGGGGGGGGAGGGGGGGTCCACCTGGAGTGTGATAGGCTTTAATGGGACTTTCCGGCCAAGTTTGAAGAATCAAAGGGGAGATCTATTTCACAATACAATGTGCTTTGGCTTGCATCATTCCCTAGCCCTGTCTGGTCTAATCCTGCATTTGACTAAAGGTCTACGTCAGATTTAGGCTTAAAGCTTACTGACCCACAGTGGCATTCCCTTTATACCATGCCCGCACCTCATCATATAAGACACAATGGGCTAACTTAATTATTTTTAAAAAGTCATTATAACCCCCAAGTCTGGACAAAGGATGAACTTAAAAGTGTTTTCTTTTATTTATTCAAACTATGGTGATTGATTAAAAAAGCCATTTTTGTAGCTTGTTGAACTGTTTGTATTTCATGTGTCTTTCTTTTGTCCTATCTAAAATCCAACTTGGTGCTAGTGTATAGAGAACACCGAGTGATCTGAATCACTGTCTGTACATTTGTACAGCATCGGCATTATTCCATGTTATTGTGCATACCTAAGATGGACCAATTACAATTTTTCCTGTCAAAGGACATTGCATTATTTTGTGTGTACCTTATATATAAATATTCTATCTGCGACTGCAGTCAAGTGTTGTGATGCGTGATTTATCAATGAAATTTTATTTTGACTTTGGGCGTTCTGAATTACTCGCCTTACTTTTCCATCTGTGTAGTCTTTCTCCACCCCCTCTGTTTTTCTCGCTCTTCCTCCCGCCTGTTGTGTTTCCTCCTCCCCCCCCAAACACCAACATATTCATACACACACACACTCTGTCTGTCTGTCTCTCACTCTCTGTCTGTCTGTCTCTCTCTCTCCTCTTTGTTTATGCACATCTTTCACACTGAGAGTTGATTTTTCCTTCTCTGAAAGTTCAGCTATACACCTGAATATATATGTATATATGAATGTGGCTGCGGTTTGGCTTTGCATGGTTTTGTACAAAGAGAACTGGGACCTATGTAATTAAAAATAACAAGAAAGAGCTTGTTCCATATATATATAGTATGTATACAACTACGATAAACTTCACTTTCATCAAAAAAGTCAGGCTGGACTTTCAGTTTTGGTGAAAATGTGAGGTTACCGCTTCTTGTTTTCTCATTTCGACAAGCTCACACATTCCTGTGACGGACTTCTGGAGTCTGTCCAATTATCGCTTTTTGAATCTGTGGTTGTGTGGGAACTTTGTAATTTCTAATGAATGTAGTGGATAGGGGCGCAGTCAGTTCTATGATCTTTATTTTCAACTGTACCCGATAGTGCCTTAACATCTTACAAATTATTACTGTGATGTGTGACATTTTTTTTTTCTTTCAGTCAAGTGAATTTTTCTTTTTTAAATGTATTTGAAACCATCTAGGTAGGGAGCTGTTACTACATGTGTTCTTTCCTGCTTTTTACTAGTCTGGAAAATTAGGATTTTAAAAAGAATTTTAAGATATTTTATTCAACCTGAGTCAAGCCAGGCACCGGCATCTTTTGTGAGATGCTTAGGCTTCTCATCATTACATGCAAAGTACATGAGTTTGAGTTCCAAGTGCGGAAGTTATTTTATCATCAACGTGTATCTCTTGTCTGTGCCCCACTCGTCCAAGGTTGGCCCTGACAGTGACAGGCAGGGTTCGAAGCAGCCCACCCCCTAAATGACCTAAATTGTGTGGATTTGGGTGTAAAGCATTTACAATCAGATTGTAGGTGATGCTCATTTTCCTGTTTATGTCGCATTCTTTTGTCACTAAGATGTAAACTGTTTTCATTCTTTTTTCAAGTTTTCAGGTGGTTGCAGGGTCGCAATTGTAGGATCTTCCTAACTCATTGTAGGTTTGCTGTCGATCTTGTTTATCCCAGCACTTAACAACCTTTATTGTATGCTGTCCACTTGCTTTTTTTTAACCCGCATATTTTTTTCCCATTAAGCCTATCCCTTTGTGGTGATTTCATTGAAGCAGTTGGCAGAGTAGATGTCTTTGATTCCTCGTTTTGGTCAACTGCAGCTGATCATTTCAATTGGGTATGAGTTGAAAATTGTGAATGTGAAAAATCTACAGCATTTTCATTCATAGAAAATAAAGGACTGAGTTTTTTTCGTGAACAGGGGGAAGACTTTTGTTCATAGGAGCAAGGTAATGGCTTGTCTCATATTAGTAATGGGGCTGTTGTGAGCAAATTGTGAATGGATGTCCTTGTAAAAGTTTAACATTAAATTACATTTTGTACTCTTCATTTTGAGATTTTTATTTATATTTACTGTTTGTAGCAATTTTGGGTGGTTATTTTCTTTTCTTTAGATGTTTTCTCCTTCAATTCAAAAGAATGAAGAATTTTTGTAGCTTTTGGTAGCAACTGTTAAAAATTGTCATATATGGCTACAGACTACACTTATGTCTGTTTTTTAACCAGCGTATTTCCACACAATAATTATAGTTGAATTAGACTACTAATTTTGTGTATACTTTTGTGAGTCAAATCAGAGACAGTGATTTTGAAAGTGGAAAAGTGATGGGTTTCAGTTTTTGGGGGTGCATGTAACTTTTGGGCTGAATCTAATGCTTGTTGAAATTATCTAGTATCTAGGTGCCCCTGGCGGACTGGGTCGTCGGTGGGCACTCTACTGTGGTTGGATCATTTGACAAATATACTTCCTGGGGAAATTTGGTGACTGTCATGATGGCTTACTGTAATCAGGAAATGTCCAGCCCTTGTGTTGTGAGTCGTGAGAGTGAGAGGGTTTTTTTTTTCTCACATAATTGTTAATATCATGTAGGCCTACCCTGTCTGTTGAAGGAAAATTGGGCAACACTGCTTTACAGAGTAAAAAAAAGGAACCATTAGTTATTCCGCCTTTTTTCTTCTAATTTTTTTACATTGATCATTGATAGGTCTTGTTGTCTCTGTCGTAGAACCTTCCTTGTATCCTAACAGCTCTTCGTTGCTTCTGGTTGTGGGTGGCAGATACAATTGAATTTGAACAGGACTCATTAATTTGTACTTTTGTTTCTACTGAGGAATATGGTACCGTAACTTGTCAGTGTGTGTGTCTTGATTGTCTGAGCTGAAAGTGAGAGCTAAAGACTGAGCATATTCAAAGAATGTGTCACAAATTGCATGTCTCTAAATCTGAATAAAATAACTGTACATATATTTTTCAATTTTCAAGTTCTCCTTTCTCTTTTCTTATAGTATTTGTTCTGCAATTGTGTAAAATAAATCTAGAACAAAATGTTGATTTTGGAATGAGTAAACATTGTATCTAAAAATGATCTACTACTGACTACAAAGAAGGGTCAAAATAGCACATATGAACAGTGATATAACAAAGTTGTAGGGCGTGACCTTCGATTTCGCTGAATCTCTGTGTTCGTTATAGCAATGTGAGCAACAAATTGTGTAACAGTGTGTAAGTGTAAGGTTTAGCAAACGGCAATGTGTGATTCCACAGACCGTCGCGCAATTCATTTAGTTGATTTACTTCTAATACTTCTATGTCTAGACGAGCCTTTCATTGTCCAGTAGCCGGTGGCAGGGGGTAGATATGATTATGATGCGACTCTATCTCTGTAGACTTTCCACACCCGTTCAAACACCTACGCCGCAGCAGCAGCCCCCCCTCCGACACATGCACTTACAGCCACTCGACCGACCTCTCTCAATCCTGACACGAAAAGTCACATCACATCTTAAGTGTGTATCAACAAGGCACGTTTTGGTGTGAAAGAAGGCTTCTGATTGGACGCATATAAGATACTCTATAGGCTAGGCTAAACGCATTATAATTGTAATAATCCATGGTGCAATTTTGCAATGCCATAGTTGGTCTCTTGAAATAGAGTAGAGATATGGTTGTTGCTACCTCGTTGAATCTGAGTCTGAGTTCGCTCACTAACACCTACGGGACCTGCCTCACACTTTGCTTTCAGCTCCCCAGGACCGGAGCTGGCGCCCGCTTCCTGACTATGCGAGATATATGTGTTACTCTAATGTGAATATCTCAGCCTCTAGTACGATAATAGACATGAAACTTCATCAAACTATTATTAACAATATGTGCCTCAAGGCTGAAACACATTTTTATTGGAAAAAATATTTTGGTTGGAGTAATTACTAATTAATGTGTAACCGTAACCAATTACAGGTATGTAGAAAACTTTTGTCCAGAGTCAGTTCCTAACAGGATAAAAGACAAGATCTAGATCTACTTATAGAGTAAATTGCTCCTCAATCAATGATAACTTGTTCTAGATCTGTCTGTAATCATTTTCCCCTCGATTTGAAGACTTTCGATCTAAACTACTGTCTGTGTTCATATATATGTGAGGCAGCGTGGTGGAATCGGGCTCTCGTCAAAATAATCAAAGTGAAGAAACTTGCATTTTTCCGCAGGTTTGTGAATTTTTATCAAATTTTTGTTTACTGCCTCAACACCTTTCATGCAAATTAAAGAACTCATTTACGTGTGGATTTTTCTTAAAAACGTTGATTAAAGGCACAAAACATGAAAATTTTCAGTTACCGCGGACTATTAAGCTAGGGAAATAGGCCTAATTTTTGGAGGCCATTTTCTCACTAATTTTACCTCTGAAAACAGGTGACCCCCACTACCTTCTTTCGAAAATATCTCGACTTGTATTCAAGATAAATAGATATTATTTTCATCCAAATAAAGACAAGTGAACAAGCTGATGATACCAATAACTCTATATGCCCAAAAATTGACGAGAGCCTGATTCCATCACGCTGCCTCACATATATATATATATATATATATGAATTTTGTCAAGTACCTCAGGTTCGGTGAAATACCTTTTGTAAACTAATTTTATCGCTTTCCATATTGATTACAAGAAATCTGAAGCAAAATAACTAAATGGAACAAATCATTGGGTTAACGAAAACATGAAAGGGAAAACATCGACAGGCCTTTGTTTGGATCTAGGTAATTTCGCTCGCGAATATTCTCGTTCGCGGTCCTGGAGAAGTTGGGCTCCGCAAGTATACTCCGATTACTCGTCCACAGTCCCGTGATGGTTGAGTCCAAGTTCTTTTGTTGATTTTCATCGATTTTAAAAAAGGGAAAGATTCTGTCTCAAAATTCCACAGTACCGTATCAGATTCAGAGGCATGCTTGTTTCACTGTGTTGTAAGTTATATCAATCTAGGAAAATTTATACTGGGAAAATTTGGAAGCCATTATGTGTTTCTCCTCAGGTCATTTGAGAAAATAAAGACATGGGCAGAGCAGGAAAAGAAAAAGTACAAAGTGTACAGTCTTACTCTAAATCAGTTCAAAATTGTTCATAAGCTTTTTTTTTTTTTCTTCAAGTTAAGAGTCATTGAAGGACACCAGAAAATGCTGGATAAAAAAACACTGCTAGAAAAAGACTTGATTGAAAATCTTCCGACAAAATACAGACTTGAATGTATACTTGTTGTTTATGTATAGTGTAGAATATGTAAAATGTGTGACATCATGGTGAAGTCAGGCTGTCAGAATAATGAAATCGAAGAAATCAGCATTTTTTCGCCTGGTGGGCTCAACACCTTTTCCATTTTAAAGTACAGTCTAACCTCATACTGTCATACTGCCAGCCCCATTTATCGCCAGGTTTTTGACAATGTACGAAAAGCGTCCCTTACATAGTAATAGTATTTGTGCCTTTTCACCGCCATCAAAGATAGTGAATAAATGATTGCCGCCATCCACCAACTGTCTCAGTTGTACAGTTCTTATTAAACTACTTTAAATTTACTCAGTTGTACATACAAGACTGTCTACGAGCTAGATCAAATGCTTTTCGCCAATTTGCTCCCCCGCTCATCCCACGTCCCTACTCCTGTCTTGTAGATTTGAGCCAATATGGATAGATATACTACAGTATGAGTAATGTAGTGTGGCACAAGTGAACGCAATATAGCCTACAATGTGTAATATATAGAAGAGTGCAATTAAAATAAAACAGGACTTTGTAATTCAGCATCAAGTTTCGCTCTCCGCGTGAATCCGACTAAATTTGATGTGCTGATTATGAAAATGCTATTCTATTTAGGCATTGGTCAGTATAACTTTTTAAAAGATGGAATTAAATGTTCAAGTCGCCTGGATAAATTTTACAGGAACTTCGCAATCTCGGCCCCCAGAAAAATATCTTAACGAGAGAGTGTCTGCCGAAGGGGTAAGGCGGGATGGAGCGGACGGAAGGGGTTTGGGGGGGAGGGGGTACTTCACACTCCACGAGAGGGGTGGGGCATTAGGAGAAAGAAAAAGGGTTAGAAAAGGAGGGCGGGGAAGAAGAGGGGGCGGAGGAGGAGTCCATCCCGTCTTCCTCTCAGAACTCCAAAACGGTTAGAGAGTTGCACCTCAAGAGTCAAAGGTGGGTACCACAAAGGTGGGAAGGACTTTTTGGCTCTTGAAGTACTGGCCGACCTCATGACCGGCCGGGCTGCCTTCTCATATGACTGGTCAGGGACTAAGGTTACAACTGGCGGGCAGAGTCTTTCAAGCCTCCTGGAATGTGCAGCCGTTTTGCACTTTCTGTTCTTGTCAGCTGGCCATGGCAATTTGGGCAGCAAGAAGAACTAGCTTTGCATTCCTTTTCAGTTTTCAGGATGCCCGGTCTTACACCTGCACATGTACCACAACGAGGGCATACGGCTGCGTATCGGCATTACGACTGGCTATGGCCGTTCATCTGACGCCAGAGGGTTCGGCACATAGGGTCACATGTCCAGGGTCAAGTATGATGTCTGAACAGTCACTAGAATGATGACACGAATTGAGAGTGAGAACAACCGTGTTTGTTTCAAGAGTTTTCTCCCCCCCCCCCTCCCCGTCGAAGAGTAATCCAGCGGGCTTCGACTACACCCTCACAATTTGCTGCAACTGTTTCCATAGAGTATAGAGTAGCCTTGGAGCTCATGGCAGCGTACAATGCCCTTCGAACAAGTGAACTTATGGTGCCGCTTGGATACACACGGAATACCGCCATGGTCAGGACATTTTAGGAGTCTGGTCACTTCTTTCTCCGACACTCACTTGGCAAGGGGTGCACCAGAGGAAAGCTTCTGAACGTTTGTGGGGATCGGATGTATTCCACCAATGCATGTCTTAGTCACTAACTTAGTGCATCTCCGGTCTTGAAGAGATCCTGATGTTATTCTCTTGGTAGCCTCGTGATTATGCTTCTGGACCAGTAATTGTGAGTTCGGGGTTTGAACTTCAGCTTGTTCCAATGTTGTGTCCTTGGGAAAGACACTTTACATGAATTTCCTATTTGGCTCGGTCCTTTCGGGGATGGATGTTTATCTCAGATGTCCGCCTCTTACTTAACCTAATAGTGTTGATAGGGGCATTAAACCTATATCATTTCTCCTTTTGTTATTCTTTTCTGTGAGTTCGTGCTGGAGATGGTCACGTGCGGCCCCCCGGGGAAAACGGAGGACAGGAGCGGCCGTAAATGTCCCTATTCTGTCTGTGGGTTTACTCGGCTCGCTGGTGTTCCCGATTCCATGAGCAGAGACTTTTTCATAACGTTGGGAGCTGGGGTAGGGTCAATGATAGCTGTGCCAAGGCTGACCCAAAGTTCTACTCTCCATGAGGAGAGTAGTACTACTACTAAGCCTTCCCGGGCTTCCCGTCAAAGTTGACCCGAAAACAGTCTGAAGGGGTTTCAGCCCCCAACGGATTTAATGGTATGGGCTGTGCCACCCTCTCGTCCCAAAGGAAATTATGGGCCAAAAAAGTGTGTCAGCAAATTAACGAGCAAGTTTGTTCAGTCTAGACTCTAGACAAGCCTATTCATAATTTGAGGAGCTGGAAATGGCCTCATTTTTTGTACATGATCCCAAATTTCCCTCCAAAGTTGCTATGTTGGTCGTTACTATGCTGGTTGTTACACCCTCAGTGCGGAGTATAATCTTATTAGTTTTTATGTAATATAATATGTATGTAGTGCTCGCAACCCCCCCAAAAATTGTTTTAAAACCGGGTACTACAATTTCAAAAGTAACGTTGCTCTGGTTGTAGTCGAGGTTAGTCCAGTTGTGATCTGAAAAGTTGACATAGCTTTATTTCTTAGTCATTCAAATTTCCGTTGTAAGCCTTCGTGTTGTTCGTTACTGTGTTGGTCGTTACATTCTCAGTGTTGAGCATTGTCTTTCATTTTCGTGTATGTGTACAGTGGAAACCTGATATAACAGGGATGGTGGGACCAGAGAAAAGGTCCTGTTATATCATGATCCCTGTTAAATCAGAAATACAAGGGAAGTAAGCGTTTGTGGACTAACTCTACTGCATTTATTTATAGGTAGTTTCCCTTGCCACAAGTACCTACGAACAGGGGTTTTAGCCATGTGGCAGGCCTGCGCATGACACATTACGCGTGCGTGTAGCTTGGCTAAGGGCTAGATCGAAGTCTACAGCACACCGTAGCCCTCTCTCGCTTCACTCACTGCGTGTGCTTGCAGTGGCGTGGCTTGCATGGATTTGCTCCATCACTGCGTTTCTCTCTCTCTCTCTCTCTCTCTCTCTCTCTCTCTCTCTCTCTCTCTCTCTCTCTCTCTCTCTCTCTCTCTCTCTAACTTTTTACACATTGTTAACGAGCCTTTGTCCCTGCTATAAACGATTGGGATCCGATGAGGCCCTGTTATTGTTGATAACTTTCAATATAGACAAAGAGTAGGAAGAAACGGGGATTAAAAATGTTTTTAAATCCATGTGATTAACGGATCTCTGTTAATTGTTATTACCGGGCCTGTTAAATATATGGTTCCCATTGTAGTTATAACTTCGAACAAAACATGTTGTTTCACTCCTGTGTCTACAAATTTGAAAGTGCATTGTTCTGTGTAGACTCTGGACAAACCTATTTCAATTTGTGATCTCAGAAGCTGGGAACAGCCTTCTTAGTCATCCAAATTTCTCTTGTACCGTAAGTTACTATGTTAGTCGATACATTTCCAGTGTTAAGCACAATCTTTTTGTTTTAGCCTAAGTGTAGTTGTAACAACCAAGAAAACATTTTGATTTAAAGTCTGAGTCTACAATTTAAAAAAAAACAATTGTGTACTGTGTACTGACTTGACTCTAGACTATCCTAGTTGTGATCTGAGAAGCTGAAAATAGCAATATATATTTCATCTATGCTAAGAGACGCCCGAGTTATGGTTACTCAAAGTTGACCTTGAAAAATAGGCTTCGCAAAATTGTGTGAAATCAAATCAAGGTAAATATCACGCCTTTATTGAGGTGCATCAGCATTGGTAGAATGTACATATAGAATATATTATTATTATGTAAATAATATAGTATCACAGTACAGTAGAACTCGGATTTTCGTTATAATGGCAAAATGAGGTTTTTGTGAAGATAATTATAGGCACCGACCAAGTAATGCATTAAGTAAAGTAACAAGTGGCAGGCTACGCTGAAATGCCTGCATTTTTGCCCCTTTTCGACTTCCTCAACCAAAAATAGTTTGTTTAGTTTCATGAGAGGCTTTTTCGTTTCTTTGATGTTACACGTGTGCTGGCCGCCTGTCCGACCCTGACACACACTAAGACACATGCTGATTGATTGGGTAGATGTTTTACGGCACTATCGATACAATTTTGGTCATTTAAGCGCCAACAGGTTTCACCTCTACAAAATCAGACGTGTTTTTAGTAAGAGTCTTTCGGAGCTCGCAACCGCACACGATCACACTATTTGCATTATAGAATGCTAAAAAGACGAAAAAACATATATAAAACATTTTTTTGTAAATATGGAAAAAGGCTTATTTACATTTGTATATACAATATAAATTTCAGTGTATGTATATATACACCGTATGTATATATTATACACCGATAACGATAACTATATATTTTCATATTCTATTAAATAGTCCAATTTCTTTTATATAGCTTAAATTTTTCTAGGCTCTACGATGTCAAAAAGGGTCTTAATATCTTTACATTTACAATATTTCTCGCGAACATATAATTAAATTCGACACATTCCATTAGGATGTGCCGAACTGTGAAATTTGTGTTGCACGCCACGCAAAAAAGGAGCTTCCTCTCCTTCCAGCAAATGTTTGTGCGTGACGTGCGTGTGTCCTATCTTTAGTCTGGTAAAAATTACTTTTTCCTCTTCTTAGGAGAGATAGTGGTTTCCTGGGAGTAAGTTTCGGTTGAATGTAATGGAGTTTGTTGTGTATTTGTTGATTCCAAATTTGGGACCAGGAGGATGTGATGTGTTCTTTTACTTTCGGTTTCATGTCAGAGAAAGGGATTTTTACTATTTTTGTTTTCAGGTAGTTTTGGTTTTAGAGATTCTTTGACAAATTGGTCAACGGCTTCGTTGCCATCAATGCCTACATGGCTTGGAAGCCAAGCTATTGTAATAGTTTTTCCAGACTGATGTAGAAAATGCAGTTTAATTATAAGTTTTAAAATTCTGTTGTCGGAGGTGTCAGAGCGCTCTAAAGATTTCAGACAAGAGAGAGAGTCTGAAAGGATTAGGAAGGTAGACTTGGTTGATTGATCTATAATATTTAGGGCCATTTCAAGAGCTGTAGCCTCAGCAGTGTAGACTGAAGCTTCTGGGTGGAGTTTCCTTAAGCTTAAGCTGTGTGGCGATGCAAGGGCAGCAGCTCCTACTGAGGAGTCATTTTTGGATCCGTCTGTAAAGAGTTTCTCTGCTTCAGGGTATCTATTTATTAGCTGTTTGTATGAGTTTAAGTATGTAGTTTTGTCTGTAGACTTTTTGTTGTGTTTTTCAAGACTAGTATCTATGTTTGGTTTGGTTAAATGCCATGGAGGTATGTTGGACATGGCAAAGGGCTCGATTATGTCTTCAGAAAAATCAACGTCTTTGAGATCGTTCTGGATTTTTATTCCGAAAGGGCTTACTTTATTTCCTAAGGAGGATAGAGTTTTTAGATCTTCGGGAAGGTCAAAGGCACATTTGTGGGCTGGGTTTTGGGGTTGTAAGCTAAGTTTCAAAGCGTACTGCAAAGAGAGTTTTTTCCTTCTAAGTTCTAAAGATGGTTCATGCGCTTCTGCCTGTAAACTTTCTACAGGTGAAGTACGGAAGGCGCCTAGGGCAAGGCGAAGGCCTTGGTTCTGAACAGGGTCTAAAATTTTAAAGTAAGACTTTCTGGCTGAGCCGTAAACAGGACTGGCATAGTCCAGCCTGGAACGGACAAGGGAACGGTAAAGTGGAAGAAGTATTTCAGTATCTCCTCCCCATTCAGGATTGGATAATACTTTTAAGGCGTTGAGAGCACTCTGACACCTCGTCTTTAGGTCTTTCAAGTGTGGTAGGAAAGAAAGTTTATTGTTGAAGATTACGCCCAGGAAACGAGCTTGTTTTTTAACAGGAATTTTCTCTCCAAACAAATATAAATCTGGTTGTCGCACACACTTGTGCGACAGACAAAAACGTACCAAGTTTGTTTTTATTGTGGAAAACTTGAACACATGCTCGTGCCAACAATGAGTGTGTATGAAAGAAGGCCACTGATAAGTCGCATGAGATATAAACGATAGGCTAAGCAAATAATGGTTCACAATGTAGTACTGTGGATGGTTTCCAGGAATACATAAGGTTCGTTGCCGGAGTAAATTGGGCGAAGCCATGTCAGTGAGGACCATTTACCCTGTAAGCAACTTCGTTGAATCCGAGCTTGCTTATTAGTATATTAGCTGAATGCGAATTATTTCAAATGATTATAAAGAATAAAACAAATGGGGAATACACTTCTTTTTTGTTGAATCCGAGTTTTTGTTGAATCTGAATTCGCTGAATCCGAGTTCCAGTGTATAACATTATACATGTACCAAGTATTTAAATGACAGCAACATGGAGAAATCAGTGAAATAAGTACTGGAAGTACAAGCTGCACAAAAATAAGTCTGCTGGAAAAACATTACAAATCACATGTGCCAATCTACAAGTCTTAGACTTAGAGCTATTCTCTTTCACAATCAATACAAATATCACAGATATAGCACATTCATTGTCTTTGCTTCCGGCTTACCCATAAGATGACAGGCAAAGTTCAAACATTCTTTGCAAAGGCCAGAAACAAATATCTTTGCTTTGACATTGCTTAAGTTAAAAGTGCAGCCTTCTATTTTCACCATAAAATCAATCATCGTCATCATCCTCTTTGCTGGGGAAATGAAAAAAACAGAGTTGTATCAGCAGCTTGAAAAACCTTAACAGATATGTAAGAATTATTAAAATTTCTTCTCACAGAGCATTCATTGAGTAGTATGCATAGCAAGTAAGAGCTAGTCCAACTATATTTCAAGCAATGACAGATTCACACGAAAATATCACTAAAAAGAAGCAGAAGTAGATGTGGAAGACCAAACCAGAGACCTACCAATAACATTGATTGAGCTCTGGGAAACTGTATCACAACAACCAAAAGCATTACGTTATATAAATCTATCTGTTCCATTTCCTTTCTAACATAGCAGTACGTGTACAAATTAAACGGGGCCAATGAGCAAAAAGTATTTTTTTAAACAGGGAGAGTAGTTTTAAAAAAAAATATATGCAGATAAATTCTTAGTAGACTTATGATGAGCAACCCTTCTTCCATCCTCAAAAAGTAAAGCCACAGAGTCAAAATAGGTACATGCGAGTCGATGGGTTATAAAAATTTAGAATTCTGAATTCTCCGTGCACAATTGTTAATTATACATCACGTAAGAATTAAGATGCATGGAAAAGGAGTCAAACGGAAAATGTGATTGTGATTGGGACAAGCCAAAAATTAAATCGTACACAATAAAGCAGAGATCAACTAGGTGTACTCATAAATCCACTAAACCTTGACCATCAATAATTTATTTATAGAGGCACCAGTCAAAACTCCACTCTACAACAAATAGATACACACTGACAAAAGGGTCATCTGCAATATCAAGCTTTTACAATTTTCTTTTGTAATTTCAAGAAAGACCTTTTATATAATTAAAACAATTGTTTTAAAATATTCAATCTCAAAACATGCTGTAAACCAGTGCTTTTTAACTACGTTTTTCATTCACTTTTTCTTCAACAGCATAAAGTAAACAACGAAAATAAATTTTCAGCTTTTTCTAAATTATTTTCTTTTAGGATATAACAAGTCACAGAGCCCTTCGTAAATATATCTCACCTTTCAGGAAGAGCAATTGCTGACAACGCCTTCATATCCAACTGGGGCTGGATTTTTTCTGGACAAAGAGAGAGATGAAGGGAAAAAATGAATAATTTGCCACACAAAGTAACAATCTGCACACCAAGTCAAGAGTCGCCAAGGAGGTAGCGGTGTCCCTTTGCTTCTAAGTAGATCAACACTCAGCATTCACATACCACTGGGAACAAAGCAGAGCTATACTAGCACTGATGGAAACAGGAGCAGACCACAATCCTGTTTTCCCCTTCCCCCATATGACCCTAAACATGTTTTAAGCCCCTTTGACACAATTAAGATAATCTGGGATTCAGGTTACTTCAACTTCAACCTTACCTCTCAGGACCATCTCAGGCTCAGTGTAGGTGAGATACAGCAGCTCAGCTGACAGAAGGAGATGCTAAGTAAAACAACTTCCCAATCATCATCATACGGTGCCTTGCCGACTGGCGTGGGCGATCATGGACCTCCACTTCACTCTGTCTTGCGCTGCAGCAATGGTGTCTGTTGTTCTTGCTGCTCCTAGCCATGTTGTCATCTTGTCCAGTATCTTTTCCGTCTGTCTGCCTCTGCCTCCCTTTCCATCAAACTTGCCTGTTGTTACAATATTCTCTAATGCTTCTTTCCGCATTGTGTGTCCGAAGAAATTTGCCTGTCGCTTTCTTATATTCGTCATAAGTTGTCTTCCATAATTTGCTTCAACCAAGACTTCTTCATTTGTTTTTCTAGCTCTCCATGGGATACGTAGCATGCGTCTTATGAACCACAACTCTGTTGCCACGATTGTTCTTTCCAGCTGTTTATTGATTGTCCACGCTTCGCACCCGTATAATAGGATTGGCTCAATGTAACTTTTCAGTACTTCCCAATACATGCAGGTATGTTTTGGTTCTTTCTTCAACACCTCTATCAACACAATTTAGATCATTTAGGAGGCAGGCTTCCGACCCTGCCTGTCCGGGCCAATCCTGGCTGAGAGGAATACAACATCCGAGCAGAAAGACTGAGACACTCCCAAAAATTTATCTCCACTCTGAATTTGAACTAAGGTCACCTGTGTGCCACCACAAAGCGCCTAACCATTACACAACAGACAGACACCAGTGAGCTTCAGCCAGCATGCTCGGTAAACAAGAGAAAAAACAAGTTTTGTCGTAAGAAATGAAATTGGGACACACCATAGATCTTTTCATAAAACAATGTATACTGGCGGTAAAAAAAAAAAAATCGATTGTGCATAAATAAAAATCCAGTCTTTTGAGTCTTTACACATTTCCTTTCACGCGAGTAATATTAAGTAGTCCAAAGAGCAGGTTATGACATAAAAATAACCTTTTGTTGTTTCAATTAGTGTTCATAGCACAAACATAAAAAAATGAAAAATTGGCATTTCTTCCACTTCCACATCATGCGGCTGATTTTTTGTATTCTTTGTTTTTTCGTGAAGTTAGGTCTTTGTTTATAATATAAACCTCAATAACATTTAATTTTGACCATTGTCACCCAAGAACGACAGTAGGTTTAACCAAAGATAGTACATAACAAGATGGGCCACTTCTCTCTTTGAGCCAATTAAAAAAGTGTCCTCAAAATTCGGTGGCGCCCTCTTCACAAAAGCGCACCTTTTGCGAACAGAGTTATCCTACTTGGGTTTAAAAAATCAAAGTGAAACTAGCAAGTTTTTGAATGAATTTCTGAAGAACGCTTTTTTAAAATGGTTACGCTGACAAAAAACCTCTTCCGGAGGAAAGGGTGATTGTTTTCTTCGTTTAATTTGACTTTAGAATGAAAGGCGAGAGGTCATTAAAATTTTAAAAACTAAAACTCCGTACTGAACGAACCCGAACTGCTGATGAACAGCAGTCGATCTGCGCACGCACGCAAGGAGGTGCTATTCCTATTCTTCTTCTGGAAAAACGAAAGAGAGCTTCAAAACAGACTGCAGCGCCATCTGAAGGAAAGAGCATACTTCCTGCGGACACTTTTTAGGCTGAGTGGCCCATCTTGTTATTTACTATCTTTGGTTTAACTCAACATCTGAGAAATCTGGCCATCGGAATGCTCCGTGTGTTTCCCCTGTTGCTAGGACATTCAACATCAGTTCTCTCAGGAACTCAAACCAGAAAGAGCAAGCTAACCATAGAACAGTGTGAGTTCTCATATTGTAAAAGAAGTTCTTCAAATAGCAAAAGTGCTGTGACTGAGACAATCACAAAAAGGAGCAACACCAGAAAATGTATACTCTTGTCAGGAATGCAAAAGAAAAACACCAGTTAAAGTGCAAAAGTCATCAAAGGCCTGCTTCATGTATCAGTTTGACATCTTTCAAATAGACATCTCAAACACTTTTGAAGTCGACAAATGTGTTTGACGTGGAAAAAAGAAATTGAAGAAAACAGATGGTATAATTGCAATAATCGTTGGAAAAATATCACTGCCACCAAGAAAAAAGGTAACCAATACGAGGAGTTGGTAGCCTAGTGGTTACTGTACAGGATTCGTAATTGTGAAATTGTAGGTTGGGGGTTCAAGACAGCTCGGCCTAGCATTGTGTCCTTGGGAAAGGCACTTGACATTAATGTTCCCATTTGCCTCGGTCCTATCGGAGATGAGACATTATATAATCAGAGGTCTCGCGTCTTAAATAACCTTGCAGCTTTTCAAAGAGCGTTAACCCTTTGAGCCCTCTCGTCCTGAGGCTACCGTGCCCATCTGCCTGAGCTCCTGGGCAATTCGCGCCTATATCACTCTCACATATATACATGTACATAATTGTCTGAATCATATTCCATTAGTCCTTGTTATTATCAGCATCTAGATCTAATTCAGAAAGATTTTCAGAATAATCAATAACGTCCTGTACAGCAAACACTGTTTCGAGCATTTTGTCATAGTTGGGCCGGGTTGGGGATAAGGTCTTGCTCATCGCTGTACTGATGGCTTGGCGTAGGGGCAATGTTACGTGCCACTGGTGTACCAGTGGCTAGGGCTCAAAGGGTTAAACCTTAACAATTTCGCATTTCTTACCAGGTATTAATGAAAAGATAGACAGATTAGGGTATAGGCCGCACGTTCCACCTTTCACTATCCAGGGCTGGCCTCTTAATGTTATTCCATGTCTTCCCACTTTTCTGTACATCAATCTATGTGGCCTTCCCCTTGATCTTTTACCCTGTGGATTCCAATCCAACACTTTCCTTATTAAGCAGCTGCCTGATTTCCTGATGTCTAATCCATTGCCACCACCTTTTTTCCACTTCATCTGTCTGGGCTCTGTCTTGTGCACCTTAACACTTACTCAATGGTGACCCTGCCTGTCCATCTGATCCTCAGTAACTTTCTCAACTACTCGTTCAAGAAAACCTGTATCCTCTTTATGCAAGTCTGAGATGTGTTCCATGTCTCACATCCATACAACAAGACTGACTTCACATTTGAGTTGAAAATCCTCAGCTTTGTTCCAAAAGAGATATGCCTGGTCCTCCAAATCCTATTCGGAGATATAAAAAAAGCTTGTGCCTTTCCAAGGCAGAACTTTATTTCAGCACCTGTTCCCCCCTCTCTGTTAACTATACTTCCAGGATAGCAGAAGGGTTCAACGTCTTCTAGTGCATCTGATCATCCAACTGTGTCAATGGGGTCTATCGTATGCCATTTCTGTGTCCTCTGGTGGTTTCCTTCATCAGCCAATCGATCGCCAAGATGAAGGGGAAAGGTGATAGTAAACATCCCTGTCTCACACCGGTCTTGATGTCAAAGCTGTCAGTGAGCTGGCCATCATGTATAACCCCGCAACTTGTCCCTTCATACATGCTCTTGATGAGGTCCACCAACTTCTGTGGGATTCTGTGATGTCTCACTATCTTCCATAGTGTTGCTTGGTTTATACTGTCAAAAGCCTTGTAGTAAAAAAAAAAGTGGACGATCAACTAAGAGTTCCACTCCAGGGACAGTTCCACTATGATCCTCACTGTGGTAATCTGTCAGTGGTTGACCAATTTTTTCAAAAACCAGCCTGTTCATCCCGAAGTCTCGGGTCTATTGCAGTCTTGGTTCACTCCAGTATGATTCTGTTGAAGGCCTTACCTGGCATAGAGAGAAGTGTGAAGGTGAAATCCCCCCTCTTTAGGAAGCTTCATGAGGTGTCCTTCTTTCCAATCCTTTGGGAAATTGCTCTCATTCCAAATCCCGGTAAACAGTGGGATAAGGAGGTCTGTTGTCACAGTGGCATCTATTTTTAGGGTCTCAGGTGGAATCTGATCAGGACCAGCCACTCTACCTTTGTTCAGCTTCTTAATGGCATCCAGAATCTCTTGTTTTGAAGGAGCATCACAGCTGATTGGTAACTTATTTCTTGTTGGCAGGATGTTTGGCTGGTTACTTGATGGCGGACTGTTCAGGAGACTGTTGAAATGCTCTATCCATCGTTTCCACTGAGATTCCTTTCCAAAAATGGTTTTCCTCTCATGGTCATTTACTGGTACATCTGGTTTCCCATGTTTTTTCCCTGAAAGAGTCTTTATGGCCTAGTAAAAGATTCGCATGTGCCCTCCTGCCGCTGCTTCCTCTGCCCTCTCTGCCAACTTGTTCATGAATTTCTCCTCATCTTTTCTTAGTGATCTCTTGACATCTTTAGCTGCTGTCCAGCACTGCTTCAATGCATCCGCTCTGGATCCCCTTGTTCTACTTGCATTCGCCTTTGCCTTCAGTTATCTTTTTTTCCTAATCAAATCCACAGAGTGTCGGCTAATCCATCCCTTTTGCTCCACTTCTCGAATACTTCTTGACATGTCGAAGTAAAGACTTCTCCCCTCCTAGATCAGCCAGAGGTTGAAATCTGCTCCTCAGCTGCAGCTATAGGGTGGATAATACACGAGCCTTTTCAATATTGAAGCAAGAGAACTCTGGGGGCTCTCGTGGTCTATAGGTATCGTGTGTGGTGTTTGCTTCTCACTCAATAGGTCGCCGGTTCGGAACACGACAGCGACAGAAAAATCTCCTTCTTCTGAAATGTTCTCCTTTTATCTCTTCACCGGTACTCTAGACATGTTCTGTCATTTGTTTTCATCTCCACTTCTAACCCCCCCCGCCCCGCCCCGCTCAATATGTGTCGAGATGAAAATAGATCATGGTCTCAAAGTCTAAAAGTAGGTCTACCTCTTCCTCCTCTTGCTCTTTGGTAGCAGTTGCTTGTGTTTCCTTTGAATGAGACAGAAAAAAAACAAGAAAAAAAATGTCGCCTGTGAAGAACAGGAACCACAGAGTGAGTGTTAAGATGTAAAACCTGTTGATGGCAGCCTTTTCAAAGACCAACAAAATCCAAAGAGGTACATGCCGATAACATGGTGACTGAATGAGTCATTTTACTGCAAAAGTGCTAATATTGCACTGGAAAACTGGACACAGGATGGACGTAAAAATGCTCTACTTCCCCATAGCCTTGTCTTTGAAAAAAATGTATCTGTCACCATGGGTTGTTTACCTTTCGTTTAACATTTTACCATCTGGGACTCCAGCAGTCAGAGGGGAGGTACCGGTAATTTAGGAAAGACAGCCTATAGATGACATACAAGGCAGAACCAAGGCTCCTTTCAGCCGTAATTGTACAGTGAAACTCGGTTTCGACGAACTCGAATTCAACAAAAACTCGGATTCAACTAAAGGAGTTGGATTCCCCAATTTTTTAATTCATAAAAATCAATAAAAATAACTCGGATTCAACGAACACATAAATGAGGAGTCAAAAGGCTTGTATTTGTCTATGTCGTTTCCCATCACCCATCTGTCCAAGTTCTGTTAAGGAGTTTATTGGTGTGCATAAAGCAACAACAACGAAAAAAAAAAGAAAGAAACAGAAAAAGGTGTTGCATAAGAACGTCGCATGTACATTTTTTCAATTTTCCAAACTGGCAAATTCAGAGTGGCATTCACGAAGTTCTAGACAGGGAAGAGCAGACTGGTAATTCTGGGGGGAAAATTCTGTAAGTCAAATGGAAATACGCAGGCCTGCAGCATACACTTTCTGATCACTGGTGGTCTTACTACAAAGAAATGACAAATGGTTCACAACGAAGAATATTTGCTGCCCAGACAAAAAATGTTGTTGTTGAATATAATATATATACACTCCAATTGACACAATTTGGATCAATATCGAGGCAGGCTGAGAGGGATGGATACAAGATTGCAGCAGAAAGACCAAAATACTTGATAAATATTCTCCTCACATGGGAATCGAACTCAGGTCTTCTGTGAGTGCTGGCAATGCCAGTGCCCCCCCCCCCCCCCCACTCCCACCAAAACAAACTACATAAAACCAGGAGATTGTTTCACACAAAGCCATTTAACACAAAATTCCAGCAACATGAAAGGATTTCACCCCCTATTTTCCCCCTCTTTATTAAATGTATTACCTTAACACAATAAAAATAATTCCAGTAGATCTGGTTACACAAAGTGGAAAGGTAAACAGCAATTTCGTTAATCAAAAAGGATGCCGGGAAATATTTCCAAGTGAAAAGATGATGTGATTCTCATTGGAAGTTTTATTTAATGTGACCATAATAAGTATGACAAAATTACTATAAAAACACATACTGGTAGCTAAAATTTTATTGTTTTGAGTAATATGGGTTATGGCTACAAATTTACATGAACCCTCTCGTGTAAATGAACACCTGCAGGGCTTACAGACCATCTCCGTGTCTATCAACTCTCAAAATGACAATAGTATCCCAATTATACGAGCACACTTGTACATTACTAGCGGGCAAAAGAAACACAAAAGTTCTGTTTACCTTTGCAGTGGTGATCATCTTCGTGTTCCATCTGGCATTATGAAAGGATACGCGAGGTATCACTGTGAATATTACATTTTAACGGAATAGATCTACATTTTCAACTTCCGGTTAATGCATCAAAATGGTCAGTACTGGTTATGGCCACCATTAGATCGGAAAACCACAGTGCATTTCCGGTACAAGGAAACCACTTGGCTGTTAGTAAAACGTTGCGACACCTTCCTCCACATCTCCTGGATGGTTACATCCAGTTCCTGCGTGATTCTCAGCCTTGTTGTCTCCCCTTGATGCGACGATTAATTTCTTCCCAAAAATTTTTAATTGGGTTTTAATCGATGCTAAGGGCAGGGTGATGCTGCAGAGTGATGCCATGGTGTTGGAGGAAATCCCGTGTAACACGGGAAGTGTGCTCACAAGCATTATTTAGCTGGAACTGGAAGTTAAAATTTTGTGTGGGTTGAGGGGCCTAAGAACTCCTGCTATGCAGGAGGCAGCATTGATACCTTGACCTCGACCTTGGCCTTGATTTTGGAAGATCATTGGTCCTATTTTGTGGTTCCACATGATTCCACCCCAGATCATGACACGATGTCCTCCCCAGAGATTCATCTCTATGACACAGTTGCCACGATAACGTTCGTCTCCGTCTTGATAAACTATGAGGTCCCTGTTTGTTGTATCTATGGAGAACAAGCATTTGTCCGAAAATGAGAACTGAGGACCAGTCTCTCAGATGGCTGTTGATATAGTGCAGGGCCCAGTTGAGACACTCTTGGTGATGGTGTTTGGTCGAGACTGAACCATGGTAAGGTCGACGGCACCTACAGCCTATCTGACGCAATCGTCGGTTCACTGTGTGTCGACTTCTGGCTCTTTCGTGGGTACCCTTGATCAAATCTGACGTTCTTGTAGCTGTCTGAAGTCGATTTGAACGAAACATCTGGACAATGTGTTTGTACGCACGTGCATTGGTCCCTATGGGTCGACCTGACCTTTTTCAATCCGACGTCGTACTCGAGAGCTGAAAATGGCTTATCAGTCTGTGGATAGTCTAGATGTGAACACCAAAATGATTGGCAACCACGATTGGCCTTTCTCCACCATCCAAACAGCCTATTGCTCTTTCTTGCTGTATAGCCCTAAAACATTGCATTGTCGTTGCAAATGCAGACGAAACGACCGAAACGATTTTTTAAAACGGCTTTTATCGCCGAGCTTTGGTGACTATTTTTCACCCTCTTTTCACTTATTTAGACCGTGTTTCGGAGGCACCTTTTCCATGCTTCAATAAAGGGGCAATAATTCTAGTTGCCAGTGACAAACAAGACGGGTGATTTTTGATTTCCAAAGAAGCTATGACAAACTATAGATGTTTTTTTTGTTATGGCCAAAATAGTTTTTTTGTGTGTTTCTTTTGATCGCTAGTACAATATTACTTCAAAGTCTCTTTTACTATTTTAATCTAAATTTTTAGTCCCATATAATTTTTGAAAATATATCATCAACAAAATCCCATTCTCATCTACTCTGTCTGCTTTCCCTTATTAGAGTGAAATAATACACATAGAACAAGCATCTTTGCAAATGTACTGCTTGAAGCCACTTACTGTCTCCTTCTCTCTCTCAATTATGGACAAGCCCTCTGCTACGCGTCTGTGAAAGAGGAAAAAAATGTTCTTTTGGTAATATTCAACATATGGCTATAACACAACACAAAACTTTATTACCTATTTCATTTCAATATGCTGTTGAGTTTGAACTCATTCTACATGCTGCATCATACAATACGTTGAACAAAGAATTTTTTTCCAGCTTTGAGAAAACATGTGCAGGGGAAAATATTTTCAAGAACAACCTTCAACAACTTTTCTACCATGAGTCAGTAGTAGTAGTACAGGGTTTTACGGCGCTCGCAACTGCGTAAGGTCATATGAGCGCGCGAAACACAAGTTGGTAGCATTCGCAACAGTTCACTGCACGGTTGGTCGACAATTAGACTTTAAAATGCTAAAATACTAAAATTCAGTGTAAATATATTTGCGATTTAAAACAACTCTTATACATAACAATAAAATATTTCACAATATTGTTTCACTTTACAATTTGCCATAAAGGCCAATGGCCTTCATAAAATTCAAAATTTTGCTGGGACCAACGACGGAAAAAATGTCTTGCAATTTCTTGCATTTATAATATATTGTTTCCTTCGGATCTTTCCAAAGTCTAGACATTCGGTTAAGATGACATTCGGTTAAGATGTGTCTAATGGTAAAATCTGTGTCGCATCCGACACAGAACGGCTTCTCATCTCCCTGTAGGAGATATTTGTGGGTCAGGGCCGTGTGTCCGAAGCGCAGTCGAGTAAAAATGACATCGTCTCTTCTGGAGAGGTCCGAAGGATTTCGCTGTTCTAGTTTGCGTTTTATAACATATAGTTTATTGCTTTTCTGTTTTTCCCAGTGGCTCTCCCACAGACTGGAGGTGTACTTTTTACTTTATTTCTAAAATCAGTCTGTGGGAGAGTGTTTGTCGTTGATCCCAGCAGAAGGGATGAAGCTTTCTTCGCCAGGTCGTCTACCTGCTCGTTTCCTCGGATGCCCACATGGCTAGGTATCCATGCGAACATGATGTTTTTTCCTGTTTCGGATAGTGTATGAATTTTCTGTTGTAGCCTAACTACAGTGGAAACCATATATAACAGGCCCGGTAATAACAGGGATCCGGTAATAACAGGGATTTTTCAAATCCCCGTTTTTTCCTACTCTTTGTCTCTATTAAAAGTTATCGGCAATAACAGGGCCTCGTCGGAGCCCAACCGGTTATAGCAGGGACAAAGGCTCGTTAACAATGTGTAAAGAGAAAGCGAGAGAGAGAGAGAGAGAGAGAGAGAGAGAGAGAGAGAGAGAGAGAGAGAGAGAGAGAGAGAGAGAGAGAGAGAGAGAGAGCTGGAGAGAGAGAGAGAGAGAGAGAGAGAGAGAGCGCTAGAGAGAGAGAGAGAGAGAGAGAGAGAGAGAGTAACGCAGTGGTGGAGCAAGCCCACGCAAGCCATGCCACTACAAGCACACGCAGCGTGTGAAGCGAGAGAGGGCTGCGGTGTGCTGCAGACCTCGATCTTGCCCGAAACCTAGCAACACGCACGCGTAATGTGTCACCAACGATGTCAAGCGCAAGAGAAAATGCCTTTCAATTGACCAAAAAAAATAAATAATCCAGGTTGTTGACAAAAAGCAAGCTCCACTGGAAGAGATTTGTCGTCAGTTTGACTTTCCACAAGGGTCGATTCATCCCATTATCAAGGATAGAGAGAAAATAGTTGCAGCATACTCCAATGAAAAGTTTGCTCTGGATCAAAAGAAGATGAGACTACCCGATACAGATGCTGTGGACCAAGCTTTGGTGCCAAAACCCCTGTTCGTGGGTACTTGTGGCAAAGGAAACTACCCATGAATAAGTACAGCTGGATTAGTCCACAAATGCTTACTTTCCTTGCATTTCTGATTTAACAGGGATCGGATATAACAGGACATTTTCTCTACTCCCACCATCCCTGTTATATCAGGTTTCCACTGTATTTTGGGATGTAAGAGTGTGTAGTTTGTGAGTGAGGTGATGCAAGACAGAGAGTCAGAAAGGATAAGGAAAGATTTGTTAGGAGAGTTTTCTACAGAGTCCAGTGCCATGTCAATGGCAGTGGCCTCCGCAGAGAAAATGGAGGCTTCAGGATGGAGTCTCCTCTAGTGTGTACTGTTGGAAGATGGGGCTGCGGCGCCCACTTCATTGTCTGTTATGGAGCCATCTGTGAAGATGAGCTCCGCACCGGGGTATTTATCTATTAGTTTTTTGTATTCTGCTTTAAAAGTTTTGGTGTGTGTGCTTTCTTTGTTGTGTGTGGTCAGCTATAAATCTACTTTTGCCTTGGTGAGGTGCCACGGAGGGAGGTCGGGGAAAAGAATTTGTTGGATGTCTTGTTTGGAAAAGTGTAAGTTTTTGAGGTCCTCAAGGATTCTGCAGTCGTGCGCTTGATTTTCCGGTGTTGAGCTCTGTTTAACTGCGTATTGTAGTGAGAGTTGTGTGTGCGTCTGAGTGGTGGTAAGTTTGCCTCGGCCTGGAGGCTCCCCACCGGAGAAGTGCGGAAATCCCCCAGAGCGAGGCGGAGTCCTTGGTTTTGTATTGGGTCTAGCATTTTTAAGATGTGTGGTTTTGCCGATTCGTAGACTTGACTGCCGTAGTCAAGCCTGGACCGGACGAGGGAGATGTACAAGTGGAGAAGGTGTTTTGAGTCCCCGCCCCACTCCGGAGCGTTTAGCGCTTCCTGGCACCTCACACGAAGGTCTTTGATGTGTGGTATGATGTGAGTTTTTTTGTCGAACATGACGCCGAGAAAACGAGCTTGGTCCTGGATGGGAATCCTTTCCCTGTATAGTGTCAAATCCGGCTGCAGCACACGTCTGCCTGTTCGGCAGAAGTGTACTGCAACCGTCTTTGACGGGGAGAACTTAAAACCGTTATTGTTGGCCCACTTTTCGAGTTTGTGCAGCTGCGTTTGCAGCTGCCTTTCCATAGATTTCAAAAGAGGATTTTTCGAACGGCAGCATATTAAAAAGTCGTCAACGTATAACGAGCTGTCTATGCTGTTTTGGAGGGTTTTTACAACGAAATTTATTTTAATTTCGAATAGGAGAGGAGAAAGGATGCTCCCCTGGGGGACTCCTTCCTCCTGTTAGTGGGGGTCTGAAAGGGAGGATCCGACACGAAACTGGAAGGAACGGTTCCTCAGGAAGTTGCCAATGAAGGCAGGGAAGTGACCGCGTTTGCCGAGTGCGTGCAGGTCTCGAAGAATGCCGTACTTAGTAGTAGTAGTAGTATAGGGTTTTACGGCGCTCGCAACTGCGTAAGGTCATATGAGCGCGCGAAACACAGGTTGTTTACTTTCGCAAAAGTTCACTGCACGATTGGTTAACTATTAGACTTTAAAATGCTAAAATATTAAAATTCGGTGTAAATAATATATTTTCAATTTAAAACAACTCTTATAAATAACAAGAAAATTTTTTAACAGAACGATTTCACTTAACAATTTGCCATAAAGGCCAATGGCCTTCATAAAATTCAATATTCTGCTGGGAACAACGACGGAAAAAATGTCTTACAATTTCTTGCATTTATAATATTTCCTTCGGATCTCTCCAAAGTCTAGACATTCGGTTAAGATGTGTCTAACGGTAAAATCTGTGTTGCATCCGATGCGACACAGAACGGCTTCTCATCTCCTTGTAGGAGGTTTTTGTGGGTCAGGTCCGTGTGTCCGATGCGCAATCGAGTAAAAATGACTTCGCCTCTTCTGGAGAGGTCCGAAGGATTTCGCTGTTCTAGTTTGGGTTTTATAACATATAGTTTATTGTTTTTCTTTTTTTCCCAGTGGCCCTCCCACAGACTGGAGGTGTACTTTTTTACTTTATTTCTAAAGTCAGTCTGAGGGAGCGTGTTTGTCGTTGATCCCAGCAGAAGGGATGAGGCTTTCTTCGCCATGTCGTCTACCTGCTCGTTTCCTCGGATGCCCACGTGCCGTACTTCCATGTTGTGTCGAAGGCTTTTTCTAGGTCGAAAAAGATGGCGATCATGTGGCCTCCTTCAGCGAACGTCTCGCGTATAAAGGTCTCCAGGGGGACCAGGTGATCCAGAGTGGATCGAGGTTTCCTGAATCCGCACTGGAGACCGCTCAGCGAGCCAGTCGTTTCCAGAAACCACATGAGTCGCCTGTGGATCAGTTTTTCAATGAGTTTGCAGAGACAGCTCGTTAGTGCTATTGGTCTGTAATTGGATGGGTGTGTGTGGTCCTTGTTTGGTTCAGGTATTGGAATGACAGTGGCGAGACGCCAAGACTCTGGAAATGGGTGCGACCGCCACATGTCGTTGTATACGTATAGTAGGAGTGTGAGTATTTCAGAAGGTAAGTATCTAATGATCTGGTTGTGGATGTCATCCGGTCCCGGGGCTGTATTGCCCAGGTCCGAGATGCACGATGTTAGTTTGTCTATTGTGAAGTCTGCGTTGTAGGTTTCAGTGTTGTTTGAGTGGAAGTTTAAGTGTTGTTTTTCTCTGTTTGTTTTGATGCTTTGAAAAGTGGTGTTGTAGTTTGCTTGGGATGAGTTTTTGGCGAGAGATGTAGCGCTATTGTGTTTGCGATGTCTACTAGTGTTTCAGCTGTGGTTCCATCCGGCCTCTGGACGTGCCGAATGGTGTCTGTGCATCTACCTAAGAATTTTTTAGCAATTTTGAAAACTTGGTTGAGAGGTGTCTGGCTGTTGATTTTGGAGATGTATTTTTTTTAATGATTGTCTTTAACTCTCCCTGAGGCATCTACATGCCACAGCTCGAGCCTTTAAATAGTTTATCTTGTTTTCTGTGGTGGTGCTGTTGACGGCCTTTCGATACGCTGCCTTCTTTTTCTTTACTGCATCCTCACATTTCCAAGAAAACCAGATCTTGTTCCTCCGGGGTTTTGTTTTTGTTTTTAGTATGTGTTTGTAACATATTTCTAAAAGCTTTTCGAGGAATTTATTGTAGTTGAGGTCGAAATTGGGATTAAGAATCTGGGAACATTGATTGGCAAACCCGTCCCAATCTGCTTTTTCGAAGTTGAAGCGTTCAGGGATCGGGTCGTTTTGGAGGCTATTGTTTTTTAGAAGAATTGCGAAATGGTCCGTACGGTCATCCAACACAGACCACTCAAGATCTGGGACTAGGTCAGGGGTACAAAAGGTGAGGTCAAGGGATGAAGTGCCATAAGTGGCTCTGTTTCTGTAAGTTGGGGACCTATCATTTAAGAGACAGATATTATTTTGAATTAAAAAGTTTTCTATTATTTTTCCTTTCTGGTCTGTAGGTATGTCTCCCCAAAGGGGGCGGTGGGCATTGAAATCACCTTGCAAAATAAAGGGTTTTGGAAGCTGAGCCTTTAAGTCATTTAGTTGGGTTATTTTGAGGGGGTAATTTGGTCCGTTGTAAACTGAGCAGATCGTGATTGGTCTGTCAGGGTGACCCGTACGGCAATAGCCTGGAGGATCGTCTTAAGATGTACTTGTCTGTGGAGTGTGTTGTTGTCGGTGTAGATGGTGGTACCACCGGAAGCAATCTGGTTCTCCGTGTGAATGTGATGGTACGCAGTAAATCCTCTTAAGTCTATGGTTGAAGCCGGGGCGAATTTTGTTTCTTGAATACAGGCCACCCGTGGGCACAGTGTGGCCTGTAAATGTTGCAATTCCGCAATGGAAGGTCGGATTCCGCCGGCATTCTATTGCAGGACCGCCATTTTGATTTTTTAGTTTTTATTTTGGAGCTCAAAGGCCCCGGCTTCGAAGAAACACTCTGACTCCTCCTTGCGGGGAAGGTAGAGTGTTTTCTAGCTAGGTTGCCGTCCTGGATTGGACGGCGGTCTAGTGGGGGATTTGGAAGGAGCAGCCATTTTGCGCCTTGTATTCTTGGATGGCGCATTCTTGGAGCCAAGTCGGGCACTGCTTGCTGAAAGCTGTGTGCTGGCCGTGGCATTGGGGCAACAAGGACTAGCCTTGCATTCCTTCTCAGGATGCCCGGTCTTGCCACAACGAGGACACACGGCTGCCTGACGGCTCCGTGACTGGCTAAGGCCGAACTTCTGACACTTGAAAATAGCGAAAAAGTGAGTGTCGCACACGGATCCCAGAGGGTTGGGGTCCGTGTCCGACACTCCGCCTTTGAAGGGGTTGCACCTTCTGCAGACGAAGCAGTGGGTCTATTTATATCCCCCCAGCCCACTGGGGGTATACCATGAGTCAGGTTCCTTTATCGATGATCTCAACAGAGAGCACATTATATTCCTTTCATTATTATAAATCAGACTCTTTTTTACGGAGGAAACAATGCTTAGAAATTAATCAGGATCTAAAAGAACTTTCTCACAAATGTCACGTATTATTTTCACGTGCGCATGCCCAAATCAAATATTTCTATCAACTTTAATAACTTCATTGATTCTTGAATCAGATTCCAAGAAAGCAAAACATCAAGAAAGGTGGTGAGAACCAGAAGTCTGTGGGGCATTTAGAAAAATGACAAAAGTAGTAAGCTAGGTTCCTTACGTTCGTAAAGCTTCAAGTTCGTTTTTGTAAGTTTCATGTGAATTCTGGTACATAACAATTAGTTCCTCCAGGGTTTTCTTGTCAGTCGTCTGAAACGACAAATCAAAAAGACTGATAGACAATAATAATGATGATAAAATGAGAATACAACTAATCCCAAAAGACAAAATGTTTGATCAAAAGACAAGATGCAACCGATCTCGTAAATCAAAGAATAGGCAAATAAACAAAAGCAAAATGGAATACAATGGAGCCAAAAGACAGTCTATTCTTTCCCTAATCACTTAATTCTAGTGATCTCCATATATGTTTCTCACCATAATAATATTTAACAAATACATACATGTATGAAGACTAGCTTTGCTAATTCTCTGCCCCATATTTACCTTTTCACTTACAAACTAAAATAAAATGCGAAATCAGAATTCATCTGGGTGACAGAGAAACATTGTGAAAATAACAACCCCTTAAAGGCACGGAAAAACTAGACAAACAAGCAGGAACAACAGAGTGAAAAATAGAGAGAAAGAGAGTGAGGGAGAGAGAGAGAGAGAGAGAGAGAGAGAGAGAGAGAGAGAGAGAGAGAGAGAGAGAGACAGAGAAAGAGAGTTAA
>NW_004797421.1:695731-722173 GCF_000002075.1 Aplysia californica
ACATAAAACCAGGAGATTGTTTCACACAAAGCCATTTAACACAAAATTCCAGCAACATGAAAGGATTTCATCCCCTATTTTCCCCCTCTTTATTAAATGTATTACCTTAACACAATAAAAATAATTCCAGTAGATCTGGTTACACAAAGTGGAAAGGTAAACAGCAATTTCGTTAATCAAAAAGGATGCCGGGAAATATTTCCAAGTGAAAAGATGATGTGATTCTCATTGGAAGTTTTATTTAATGTGACCATAATAAGTATGACAAAATTACTATAAAAACACATACTGGTAGCTAAAATTTTATTGTTTTGAGTAATATGGGTTATGGCTACAAATTTACATGAACCCTCTCGTGTAAATGAACACCTGCAGGGCTTACAGACCATCTCCGTGTCTATCAACTCTCAAAATGACAATAGTATCCCAATTATACGAGCACACTTGTACATTACTAGCGGGCAAAAGAAACACAAAAGTTCTGTTTACCTTTGCAGTGGTGATCATCTTCGTGTTCCATCTGGCATTATGAAAGGATACGCGAGGTATCACTGTGAATATTACATTTTAACGGAATAGATCTACATTTTCAACTTCCGGTTAATGCATCAAAATGGTCAGTACTGGTTATGGCCACCATTAGATCGGAAAACCACAGTGCATTTCCGGTACAAGGAAACCACTTGGCTGTTAGTAAAACGTTGCGACACCTTCCTCCACATCTCCTGGATGGTTACATCCAGTTCCTGCGTGATTCTCAGCCTTGTTGTCTCCCCTTGATGCGACGATTAATTTCTTCCCAAAAATTTTTAATTGGGTTTTAATCGATGCTAAGGGCAGGGTGATGCTGCAGAGTGATGCCATGGTGTTGGAGGAAATCCCGTGTAACACGGGAAGTGTGCTCACAAGCATTATTTTGCTGGAACTGGAAGTTAAAATTTTGTGTGGGTTGAGGGGCCTAAGAACTCCTGCTATGCAGGAGGCAGCATTGATACCTTGACCTCGACCTTGGCCTTGATTTTGGAAGATCATTGGTCCTATTTTGTGGTTCCACATGATTCCACCCCAGATCATGACACGATGTCCTCCCCAGAGATTCATCTCTATGACACAGTTGCCACGATAACGTTCGTCTCCGTCTTGATAAACTATGAGGTCCCTGTTTGTTGTATCTATGGAGAACAAGCATTTGTCCGAAAATGAGAACTGAGGACCAGTCTCTCAGATGGCTGTTGATATAGTGCAGGGCCCAGTTGAGACCCTCTTGGTGATGGTGTTTGGTCGAGACTGAACCATGGTAAGGTCGACGGCACCTACAGCCTATCTGACGCAATCGTCGGTTCACTGTGTGTCGACTTCTGGCTCTTTCGTGGGTACCCTTGATCAAATCTGACGTTCTTGTAGCTGTCTGAAGTCGATTTGAACGAAACATCTGGACAATGTGTTTGTACGCACGTGCATTGGTCCCTATGGGTCGACCTGACCTTTTTCAATCCGACGTCGTACTCGAGAGCTGAAAATGGCTTATCAGTCTGTGGATAGTCTAGATGTGAACACCAAAATGATTGGCAACCACGATTGGCCTTTCTCCACCATCCAAACAGCCTATTGCTCTTTCTTGCTGTATAGCCCTAAAACATTGCATTGTCGTTGCAAATGCAGACGAAACGACCGAAACGATTTTTTAAAACGGCTTTTATCGCCGAGCTTTGGTGACTATTTTTCACCCTCTTTTCACTTATTTAGACCGTGTTTCGGAGGCACCTTTTCCATGCTTCAATAAAGGGGCAATAATTCTAGTTGCCAGTGACAAACAAGACGGGTGATTTTTGATTTCCAAAGAAGCTATGACAAACTATAGATGTTTTTTTTGTTATGGCCAAAATAGTTTTTTTGTGTGTTTCTTTTGATCGCTAGTACAATATTACTTCAAAGTCTCTTTTACTATTTTAATCTAAATTTTTAGTCCCATATAATTTTTGAAAATATATCATCAACAAAATCCCATTCTCATCTACTCTGTCTGCTTTCCCTTATTAGAGTGAAATAATACACATAGAACAAGCATCTTTGCAAATGTACTGCTTGAAGCCACTTACTGTCTCCTTCTCTCTCTCAATTATGGACAAGCCCTCTGCTACGCGTCTGTGAAAGAGGAAAAAAATGTTCTTTTGGTAATAGTCAACATGTGGCTATAACACAACACAAAACTTTATTACCTATTTCATTTCAATATGCTGTTGAGTTTGAACTCATTCTACATGCTGCATCATACAATACGTTGAACAAAGAATTTTTTTCCAGCTTTGAGAAAACATGTGCAGGGGAAAATATTTTCAAGAACAACCTTCAACAACTTTTCTACCATGAGTCAGTAGTAGTAGTACAGGGTTTTACGGCGCTCGCAACTGCGTAAGGTCATATGAGCGCGCGAAACACAAGTTGGTAGCATTCGCAACAGTTCACTGCACGGTTGGTCGACAATTAGACTTTAAAATGCTAAAATACTAAAATTCAGTGTAAATATATTTGCGATTTAAAACAACTCTTATACATAACAATAAAATATTTCACAATATTGTTTCACTTTACAATTTGCCATAAAGGCCAATGGCCTTCATAAAATTCAAAATTTTGCTGGGACCAACGACGGAAAAAATGTCTTGCAATTTCTTGCATTTATAATATATTGTTTCCTTCGGATCTTTCCAAAGTCTAGACATTCGGTTAAGATGACATTCGGTTAAGATGTGTCTAATGGTAAAATCTGTGTCGCATCCGACACAGAACGGCTTCTCATCTCCCTGTAGGAGATATTTGTGGGTCAGGGCCGTGTGTCCGAAGCGCAGTCGAGTAAAAATGACATCGTCTCTTCTGGAGAGGTCCGAAGGATTTCGCTGTTCTAGTTTGCGTTTTATAACATATAGTTTATTGCTTTTCTGTTTTTCCCAGTGGCTCTCCCACAGACTGGAGGTGTACTTTTTACTTTATTTCTAAAGTCAGTCTGTGGGAGAGTGTTTGTCGTTGATCCCAGCAGAAGGGATGAAGCTTTCTTCGCCAGGTCGTCTACCTGCTCGTTTCCTCGGATGCCCACATGGCTAGGTATCCATGCGAACATGATGTTTTTTCCTGTTTCGGATAGTGTATGAATTTTCTGTTGTAGCCTAACTACAGTGGAAACCATATATAACAGGCCCGGTAATAACAGGGATCCGGTAATAACAGGGATTTTTCAAATCCCCGTTTTTTCCTACTCTTTGTCTCTATTAAAAGTTATCGGCAATAACAGGGCCTCGTCGGAGCCCAACCGGTTATAGCAGGGACAAAGGCTCGTTAACAATGTGTAAAGAGAAAGCGAGAGAGAGAGAGAGAGAGAGAGAGAGAGAGAGAGAGAGAGAGAGAGAGAGAGAGAGAGAGAGAGAGAGAGAGAGAGAGAGCTGGAGAGAGAGAGAGAGAGAGAGAGAGAGAGAGCGCTAGAGAGAGAGAGAGAGAGAGAGAGAGAGAGAGTAACGCAGTGGTGGAGCAAGCCCACGCAAGCCATGCCACTACAAGCACACGCAGCGTGTGAAGCGAGAGAGGGCTGCGGTGTGCTGCAGACCTCGATCTTGCCCGAAACCTAGCAACACGCACGCGTAATGTGTCACCAACGATGTCAAGCGCAAGAGAAAATGCCTTTCAATTGACCAAAAAAAATAAATAATCCAGGTTGTTGACAAAAAGCAAGCTCCACTGGAAGAGATTTGTCGTCAGTTTGACTTTCCACAAGGGTCGATTCATCCCATTATCAAGGATAGAGAGAAAATAGTTGCAGCATACTCCAATGAAAAGTTTGCTCTGGATCAAAAGAAGATGAGACTACCCGATACAGATGCTGTGGACCAAGCTTTGGTGCCAAAACCCCTGTTCGTGGGTACTTGTGGCAAAGGAAACTACCCATGAATAAGTACAGCTGGATTAGTCCACAAATGCTTACTTTCCTTGCATTTCTGATTTAACAGGGATCGGATATAACAGGACATTTTCTCTACTCCCACCATCCCTGTTATATCAGGTTTCCACTGTATTTTGGGATGTAAGAGTGTGTAGTTTGTGAGTGAGGTGATGCAAGACAGAGAGTCAGAAAGGATAAGGAAAGATTTGTTAGGAGAGTTTTCTACAGAGTCCAGTGCCATGTCAATGGCAGTGGCCTCCGCAGAGAAAATGGAGGCTTCAGGATGGAGTCTCCTCTAGTGTGTACTGTTGGAAGATGGGGCTGCGGCGCCCACTTCATTGTCTGTTATGGAGCCATCTGTGAAGATGAGCTCCGCACCGGGGTATTTATCTATTAGTTTTTTGTATTCTGCTTTAAAAGTTTTGGTGTGTGTGCTTTCTTTGTTGTGTGTGGTCAGCTATAAATCTACTTTTGCCTTGGTGAGGTGCCACGGAGGGAGGTCGGGGAAAAGAATTTGTTGGATGTCTTGTTTGGAAAAGTGTAAGTTTTTGAGGTCCTCAAGGATTCTGCAGTCGTGCGCTTGATTTTCCGGTGTTGAGCTCTGTTTAACTGCGTATTGTAGTGAGAGTTGTGTGCGTCTGAGTGGTGGTAAGTTTGCCTTGGCCTGGAGGCTCCCCACCGGAGAAGTGCGGAAATCCCCCAGAGCGAGGCGGAGTCCTTGGTTTTGTATTGGGTCTAGCATTTTTAAGATGTGTGGTTTTGCCGATTCGTAGACTTGACTGCCGTAGTCAAGCCTGGACCGGACGAGGGAGATGTACAAGTGGAGAAGGTGTTTTGAGTCCCCGCCCCACTCCGGAGCGTTTAGCGCTTCCTGGCACCTCACACGAAGGTCTTTGATGTGTGGTATGATGTGAGTTTTTTTGTCGAACATGACGCCGAGAAAACGAGCTTGGTCCTGGATGGGAATCCTTTCCCTGTATAGTGTCAAATCCGGCTGCAGCACACGTCTGCCTGTTCGGCAGAAGTGTACTGCAACCGTCTTTGACGGGGAGAACTTAAAACCGTTATTGTTGGCCCACTTTTCGAGTTTGTGCAGCTGCGTTTGCAGCTGCCTTTCCATAGATTTCAAAAGAGGATTTTTCGAACGGCAGCATATTAAAAAGTCGTCAACGTATAACGAGCTGTCTATGCTGTTTTGGAGGGTTTTTACAACGAAATTTATTTTAATTTCGAATAGGAGAGGAGAAAGGATGCTCCCCTGGGGGACTCCTTCCTCCTGTTAGTGGGGGTCTGAAAGGGAGGATCCGACACGAAACTGGAAGGAACGGTTCCTCAGGAAGTTGCCAATGAAGGCAGGGAAGTGACCGCGTTTGCCGAGTGCGTGCAGGTCTCGAAGAATGCCGTACTTAGTAGTAGTAGTAGTATAGGGTTTTACGGCGCTCGCAACTGCGTAAGGTCATATGAGCGCGCGAAACACAGGTTGTTTACTTTCGCAAAAGTTCACTGCACGATTGGTTAACTATTAGACTTTAAAATGCTAAAATATTAAAATTCGGTGTAAATAATATATTTTCAATTTAAAACAACTCTTATAAATAACAAGAAAATTTTTTAACAGAACGATTTCACTTAACAATTTGCCATAAAGGCCAATGGCCTTCATAAAATTCAATATTCTGCTGGGAACAACGACGGAAAAAATGTCTTACAATTTCTTGCATTTATAATATTTCCTTCGGATCTCTCCAAAGTCTAGACATTCGGTTAAGATGTGTCTAACGGTAAAATCTGTGTTGCATCCGATGCGACACAGAACGGCTTCTCATCTCCTTGTAGGAGGTTTTTGTGGGTCAGGTCCGTGTGTCCGATGCGCAATCGAGTAAAAATGACTTCGCCTCTTCTGGAGAGGTCCGAAGGATTTCGCTGTTCTAGTTTGGGTTTTATAACATATAGTTTATTGTTTTTCTTTTTTTCCCAGTGGCCCTCCCACAGACTGGAGGTGTACTTTTTTACTTTATTTCTAAAGTCAGTCTGAGGGAGCGTGTTTGTCGTTGATCCCAGCAGAAGGGATGAGGCTTTCTTCGCCATGTCGTCTACCTGCTCGTTTCCTCGGATGCCCACGTGCCGTACTTCCATGTTGTGTCGAAGGCTTTTTCTAGGTCGAAAAAGATGGCGATCATGTGGCCTCCTTCAGCGAACGTCTCGCGTATAAAGGTCTCCAGGGGGACCAGGTGATCCAGAGTGGATCGAGGTTTCCTGAATCCGCACTGGAGACCGCTCAGCGAGCCAGTCGTTTCCAGAAACCACATGAGTCGCCTGTGGATCAGTTTTTCAATGAGTTTGCAGAGACAGCTCGTTAGTGCTATTGGTCTGTAATTGGATGGGTGTGTGTGGTCCTTGTTTGGTTCAGGTATTGGAATGACAGTGGCGAGACGCCAAGACTCTGGAAATGGGTGCGACCGCCACATGTCGTTGTATACGTATAGTAGGAGTGTGAGTATTTCAGAAGGTAAGTATCTAATGATCTGGTTGTGGATGTCATCCGGTCCCGGGGCTGTATTGCCCAGGTCCGAGATGCACGATGTTAGTTTGTCTATTGTGAAGTCTGCGTTGTAGGTTTCAGTGTTGTTTGAGTGGAAGTTTAAGTGTTGTTTTTCTCTGTTTGTTTTGATGCTTTGAAAAGTGGTGTTGTAGTTTGCTTGGGATGAGTTTTTGGCGAGAGATGTAGCGCTATTGTGTTTGCGATGTCTACTAGTGTTTCAGCTGTGGTTCCATCCGGCCTCTGGACGTGCCGAATGGTGTCTGTGCATCTACCTAAGAATTTTTTAGCAATTTTGAAAACTTGGTTGAGAGGTGTCTGGCTGTTGATTTTGGAGATGTATTTTTTTTAATGATTGTCTTTAACTCTCCCTGAGGCATCTACATGCCACAGCTCGAGCCTTTAAATAGTTTATCTTGTTTTCTGTGGTGGTGCTGTTGACGGCCTTTCGATACGCTGCCTTCTTTTTCTTTACTGCATCCTCACATTTCCAAGAAAACCAGATCTTGTTCCTCCGGGGTTTTGTTTTTGTTTTTAGTATGTGTTTGTAACATATTTCTAAAAGCTTTTCGAGGAATTTATTGTAGTTGAGGTCGAAATTGGGATTAAGAATCTGGGAACATTGATTGGCAAACCCGTCCCAATCTGCTTTTTCGAAGTTGAAGCGTTCAGGGATCGGGTCGTTTTGGAGGCTATTGTTTTTTAGAAGAATTGCGAAATGGTCCGTACGGTCATCCAACACAGACCACTCAAGATCTGGGACTAGGTCAGGGGTACAAAAGGTGAGGTCAAGGGATGAAGTGCCATAAGTGGCTCTGTTTCTGTAAGTTGGGGACCTATCATTTAAGAGACAGATATTATTTTGAATTAAAAAGTTTTCTATTATTTTTCCTTTCTGGTCTGTAGGTATGTCTCCCCAAAGGGGGCGGTGGGCATTGAAATCACCTTGCAAAATAAAGGGTTTTGGAAGCTGAGCCTTTAAGTCATTTAGTTGGGTTATTTTGAGGGGGTAATTTGGTCCGTTGTAAACTGAGCAGATCGTGATTGGTCTGTCAGGGTGACCCGTACGGCAATAGCCTGGAGGATCGTCTTAAGATGTACTTGTCTGTGAAGTGTGTTGTTGTCGGTGTAGATGCTGGTACCACCGGAAGCAATCTGGTTCTCCGTGTGAATGTGATGGTACGCAGTAAATCCTTTTAAGTCTATTGTTGAAACCGGGGCGAATTTTGTTTCTTTAATACAGGCCACACGTGGGCACAGAATGGCCTGTAAGTGTTGCAATTCTGCAAAGGAAGGTCGGATTCCGCCGGCATTCCATTGCAGGACCGCCATTTTGATTTTTTAGTTTTTATTTTGGAGCTCAAAGGCCCCGGCTTCGAAGAAACACTCTGACTCCTCCTTGCGGGGGAGGCAGAGTGTTTTCTAGGTTGCCGTCCTGGATTGGACGGCGGTCTAGTGGGGGATTTGGAAGGAGCAGCCATTTTGCGCCTTGTATTCTTGGATGGCGCATTCTTGGAGCCAAGTCGGGCACTGCTTGCTGAAAGCTGTGTGCTGGCCGTGGCATTGGGGCAACAAGGACTAGCCTTGCATTCCTTCTCAGGATGCCCGGTCTTGCCACAACGAGGACACACGGCTGCCTGACGGCTCCGTGACTGGCTAAGGCCGAACTTCTGACACTTGAAAATAGCGAAAAAGTGAGTGTCGCACACGGATCCCAGAGGGTTGGGGTCCGTGTCCGACACTCCGCCTTTGAGGGGGTTGCACCTTCTGCAGACGAAGCAGTGGGTCTATTTATATCCCCCCAGCCCACTGGGGGTATACCATGAGTCAGGTTCCTTTATCGATGATCTCAACAGAGAGCACATTATATTCCTTTCATTATTATAAATCAGACTCTTTTTTACGGAGGAAACAATGCTTAGAAATTAATCAGGATCTAAAAGAACTTTCTCACAAATGTCACGTATTATTTTCACGTGCGCATGCCCAAATCAAATATTTCTATCAACTTTAATAACTTCATTGATTCTTGAATCAGATTCCAAGAAAGCAAAACATCAAGAAAGGTGGTGAGAACCAGAAGTCTGTGGGGCATTTAGAAAAATGACAAAAGTAGTAAGCTAGGTTCCTTACGTTCGTAAAGCTTCAAGTTCGTTTTTGTAAGTTTCATGTGAATTCTGGTACATAACAATTAGTTCCTCCAGGGTTTTCTTGTCAGTCGTCTGAAACGACAAATCAAAAAGACTGATAGACAATAATAATGATGATAAAATGAGAATACAACTAATCCCAAAAGACAAAATGTTTGATCAAAAGACAAGATGCAACCGATCTCGTAAATCAAAGAATAGGCAAATAAACAAAAGCAAAATGGAATACAATGGAGCCAAAAGACAGTCTATTCTTTCCCTAATCACTTAATTCTAGTGATCTCCATATATGTTTCTCACCATAATAATATTTAACAAATACATACATGTATGAAGACTAGCTTTGCTAATTCTCTGCCCCATATTTACCTTTTCACTTACAAACTAAAATAAAATGCGAAATCAGAATTCATCTGGGTGACAGAGAAACATTGTGAAAATAACAACCCCTTAAAGGCACGGAAAAACTAGACAAACAAGCAGGAACAACAGAGTGAAAAATAGAGAGAAAGAGAGTGAGGGAGAGAGAGAGAGAGAGAGAGAGAGAGAGAGAGAGAGAGAGAGAGAGAGAGAGAGAGAGAGAGAGAGAGAGAGAGAGAGGGACACAGAGATAGAGAGACAGAGAGAGAGAGAGAGACAGAGAAAGAGAGTTAATACTGACGTGTAAGTCTTCAGAGAGAAAAGGAGGACAGAGAGAGAAAAGGAAGGACTAAGAGAAAAATAAAAAAAAGGAGCCACAACTGACCCCAGCAGTGTTGCCGAACAACAAAGTGGACTGCTGGGTCTCTGTAGCAGTGCCAAATCCAAAGCCAGATTGTGTTGTGCTGGTGCCAAACAAGGGCTTATTCTGATTGAAGGACGTGGTGGCAGCTGAAGTTGTGCTGCCAAAACCTGTCAAGAGTACAAAAATAATAAATACATACAGAACTTAATCAAATGTACACGTACGAGAAATAAAATCACACCATACCCTGTCCTTAGGCCAAAGACATAAAGTTGAAGATTACGTGCAAATCTGTGCCATATCATCTACATATCACTAGGAACAGATTGTAACAACGTAAGCTCAGAAAATAAGTCCAAGGAGAGCCAACACACAAAAGCACATATCAGTCACTAGTCCAAATACCACTGCAGCATGCACAATTTTATACACTCTGAAACAAAAGAAAGCATAGAAACACCCTAGGTACATAATACAAGGGTAAAGAATTAAGCTTTCACTTCTTGAAAATTCTCATTAAAAAAGTAAACGAAAAGGTCTCTCCAAAATCGGCTGTCTTTCACAGAGATAGCCTCTTTGACTTGCTCTGCTCTCAAAGTTGAAACATTCTTTTAAAAGAGCTCTTATTCCTTTTAAAACATACCACTAAAACATGAAGTGCTTGTGTTAGTTCCGAAACCAAATGAAGAAGTTGTTGTTTTAGGCTTGCTAGGCGACCCTGAACTTGTGCTGCCAGTACCTGTCAAGGAAACAGAATACCAATATGAACACATAAAAACGTATTATAATGGACACCAAAGAGAAATAAAATTACACCATACCCTGTCTACAGACTAAAGTAGTGGTGTCATAGCCTTTGTGCAAATCAGTGACAAATCATCAACATTTCCATATGAACAGATCTGGACTACATAATGTTATGGTGCAGAACAAATGGCGTAAGTCAGACTTAGATTTTTGTGAATTGATACAGAACTGAATTCAGTGATGACTCCTGCATGTTTCTGTATATAATAATTTTTTTTTAAATGTGCCAATACATTTTTTTAAATTTAAGAAATTGCAAAATAGCCCAAGTCATAATTATTGAAGAAATGAGAATGCTTTTTAAAGTTTTCTCAAAAGGGAAAAAAAATGATTTAGGCCATTTGTTCAGCACCATGGCATAAGCACAAAAAATAAGTCTAAGGAGAGCCAACGACATAAAAGCGCATTTATCAATCATTACTTTAAATGCACAGCAACCGAGCAAATGTCCCCTTGTTTTGTTCGATGGTGGGCAGAGAGCCCCGAAGTTCAACCAACAACTAAAACACCAATGGAATCTCAACATCATATTGACCCTTTCCCAGCTCTCAACGTTTCCAAAAAGTCTCAGCTCGCGGAAGCTCCGAGCCGAGCAAACAAACACCCACGGGAAAATGGACCTTCACTGAGCTGCTTTTTCTGCCCTCCCTCCTCCTAGGAAACTTCCGGAGCAGCCATACTTGACCATTAGCAGCACTGATGCACAGAAGAAGATTACCGATCTAAATTTAATCTCTTCCAGACTGGTGATGCACCAAGACAGGCACTGGGATACATCCCTATCAACGTCCAGAAGCTGTCCTCAGGTGCACTCTTTGTCAAGTGTGTATCTGAAAAAAGAACTGGCCGGACTCCAGAAGATCACGACCTTCGATGGTATTCCATGTGTATCCGAGCGATATTATAAGTTTAACCAGTCAAAGGATCAGGCCGAAGGGCTAGAACTAGAACTCAGATGGCCGCTGGATCGTAAAAGTAAAAGTAAAGTAAAGTAACCAGTCGAAGGGCGAGATCTGCAGCCATGAGCTGCTCTAGGGATGAAACTGTTGCTAACTGCAAGGGTGTTGTCGAAGCCTGCTGGATTACTCTTCGGCAGAGGGAGACCACCCATGAAACAAAGGTGATATGTGTTTAAAAATGTTTATTTCTATTCGTACTTTTTATATTGTTTTTACACTTCCTATTACTTGCTTTAACTTTGTTTCTATTTGGTAGTTATTTTTTCTGTCTTGTTCTTTGTTTTTCACGTGTACAGAGAACATTTTGGAAACTTCGGCTCATGGGAGTATCATTTGCCTTTCTCTCTCTCTCTCTCTTCACAAGAGGTAAAGTGAAAGTTCTTTTAATCTTACTTTAGTAGAATGAAAGATAATTACATTTTCATAACTGAGCAGGAAGTAAATGAACAGTCAGTTGAGTATTATATTCTTTAATCACATCATGAACTAGACATGAACTTTGCATCCGACACATTCCGAGGATTGGGTTTAAAAAAAAAAAATTGGTGAATTGGGAGGTTTAGGTGAAAGTAAGGATTTATGTATGTGGGCATTTTAGAGAAATAGTTCTATACAGACATCCTAAGGTCGGGGGTGAGTGTGCAGATGACTTGTTACGCTGATCTGCCTTCACAATTTCTGTGGCAATTCGAACGTGAGATGGGGATCTGAGTGTCCAGGAGAAAAAAAATGACCGCCACCTAACCTTATCCTGTGCAGTCTGCTCCCACCTTGTGCAGTTGATAAGTATCCTTATCTGCTTCCTGATGAAATGTGGCTCTATTCATTACAATTTTCTGTTCTTATGATTTAAAATTAGTACTTATTCATTCTTGTAAAGTCTGTGTTAGCTCAGTGCGACAAATGAATTGAAAAGGACATTTTAAAATGAAATCAGCAAAGGGCGCATATAATAATAAATGTCCTGGTTACTATAGTATTGATTCATGCTGAAAGTTCTCAATATGATAGTAAAGGCATTTTATTTGAGAGCTGAACGAGTCAAAAGGGCTATCTCTATGAAAGACAGTATAAACTGGAAAAAACGATTTCTTTTACTTTTATGAGAATCTTATCAAACCTTTCTGCCTCAGAGTTCTTGAGGATCTCAAAAACATAAACTTCTTCAAAAAAGACACAGAACATTTTCTTTTCCCCAACTTCCCTCCGTGACACCTCACCATGGCAAAAATAAACTTTGACCTCACCATACACAACAAATCATGCACAAGCACTAAAACATTTATAACCGCATGTAAAAAAAAAACCTCGTCAAACTATACCCAGAGGCAGAGAAAAAACTTCACAGATGGCTCTAAATCGGATTTAGCTGTAGCAGTCGCCACCCTGTCCACAAACAACACACAGCAGAGGAGGCACCATTCTGAGGCCTTCATTTTTTTTCTGTAGAGGCCACTGCCATTGACATGGCATTGAACTCCGTAGCACACCAATTTCACACTTTTAAACCCCAAAATACAGTCGAACTTGCCATGACGGCCACCTGTATAATATGGCCACCTGTACATACGGCCACTTTCCTTTTCCCCCTTTGCGTTTTTTCTATGTTATTTAACTGTGTAAAACGGGCACCTGTCCAACATGGACGCGGCCACCCTATTTCATCAACCCACAGACAAATTTACCTGCCTAACTCCACGTGTCTACTGAGATGGACACGGCCTGATCTTTTGCCGGGAGGAAGAAAATCGGTCCGGTCGTTTCCGTCTTGTGTGTCCACCAGTTGGGACAAGACACGTCTAGTCTGTTGGCCTACTGGCCGTATTATTCCACACACTGTGACCCAAGGCTGTGTCCTCGGTACAGGGTTATAAATAGTCGAGGTCAACGAATCCACGGCGGGAATAAGAAATGAATGGGTTTTTAAAAAGGAAAATTGGTAAAATTATTAATATGCGTTTAAACCAGGTGGTTTGCGCGTAGACTTTGCAAATTTGAGGCGCTAATTACGAATATGACATTGGAATTTTAATCCGAACTCAAAACTAGGGTTTTTTAAAGCTCCGGTGGAGCCTATGGCTATAGAGTCACGACCCGGCCGTCTAAAATGCAGCAAGTGGCTTTCCAACCAACACGTCTTTTGTTGGGGCGTGTCGTTTCGTGACTGTTGACACAGCCAAACGGACTTTTCCTTATTTCTTAGGAAATAACCGGTGCTCCATTTCAACAACTGACTTTCCGAGAGACGGGCGGAATCGGGTCGGTTGGTGTCCGTCGCAGTGGACACGGGCCCTTAGGTCAGTACCGCAGTACGACATTCTTGTCTCGGACAGGACTGTCCTGGTCTACTGTCGATTTTTGTGTATGTCAAAACAGATAATGGACTAGGACAGGACTGATCCGGCGCATAAGGCGGCATTTTTGTTGTTGCCCTCTGCGGGGTTAAGAATGCATTCAAAAAATATCCAAATATTGTCCAAATTAGGAAAAAAAAAGATTTTCGAGATCAGCGACCCAAAATTAGCAAACATCACACGGGGGACGCAATTTAATGCCCGATTACGACGTTAAATTATATATTTGTGTGTGTGTGTGTGTGTGTGTGTGTGTGTGTGTGTGTGTGTGTGTGTGCGTGCGTGCGTGCGTGCGTGTGTGTTCGTGTGTGTTTCAGCGGGTGACCTTGATACGTGTATTAATACACAATTTCACCACTGACGATCAATTAAGAAATAAAATAATTTGCTAGAATTTACATAGTATCGTACCAAATCAGGTTCCTCGCGAGCCATTTTGTTTATTTTGAGACGCTGATTCCGAATATGAAATCAGTTTTGAGATGCAATAGTTATTTTAAAAAATTTGTGCCCTAGTCCTGTCCCACCAATTCTGTAGCAATTCACAACTGCTCGGGACTCAAATCGACAAGAATGTCCTGTCGTAATAGGTGCGGTACATTACTGGTACTCTCTAATTCAAAGGTTTCAAACTCCGGACGGGTCAGTCCCAGGACAAACTGCCGTAGTGCGGTACTTGCCTTAGACGACTAGGCTTTGTATAAATTATGCATTTTCCCCAGACGCTGTGGACAAGCCGTCATAATTCATTTACCTGTCGTCATTGCCAGTCCCTACAATGGACGAAACAGTCATGTTGCTCAGGCTAGTACCACACTACGACATTTTTGTCTCGGACAGGACTGTCCTGTCCCACTGTCAATTTCTTGCATGTCAAAAGAGATACCGCACTAGGACAGGACTGATCCGGCTGTTCTGTTGTTGCCCACGGCGGGGTTAAAAATGCATTTTAAAACATTCCTAAGTATTGTCCAAATTAAATTTTTTAAAATATTTTCGAGATCAGCGACCCAAAATTAGCAAAATTCCCGCGGGGAACGCAATTTAATGCCCGGTTAGGAAGTTAAATTATGTGTGTGTGTCTGTAAATTTTAGGCTAGTACCGCACTACGACACTTTGTCCTGGGACAGACCCGTCGGGAGTTTGAAACCTTAGAATTAGAGTGTAACGTACCGCACCTATTACGACAGGGCATTCTTGTCGATTTGAGTCCCGAGCTGTTGTGAATTGCTACAAAATCGGTGGGACAGGACTATCCCAATCCCGGGGTAAGGCTAGTACCTTACTACGACATTCTTGTCTCGGACAGGACTGTCCTGTCCCACCGTCGATTTTTTGCAGCCTATGCATTAGGACAAAACTGTCCCAGACTTGGTGGCCGCCTGCTGTCAAGATCGTGGGGCTTGTACGTTGTGACTTATAATCACTTCAAAATTAGCCGCCGCGCAGGATTAAACTTTGGGCATAAAATTTTAAAAAGAATTATCGTATCTCAAAACCGATTTCATATTCGGAATCATCATCATCATCATCCAGTGCCAGATCTGCGACAGACATCGACGATCATGGTTTTCCATTCATTCCTTTGCTCGGGTGCTCTAAAAAAAACTACGTTTCCCTGATCTTTCCCTGTTACCCATTTGTTTAGGTTCCCTAAGTATGTTGATCTGGGCCTACCCCTGCCTCGCTTGTCCTCAATTTTGCCAGTGACAGCTAGATGTTCAAGACCCTTATGTCTATTCAGGTGTCCCAAAAACTGCATTTGTCGTTTCCTGATTGTTTTTAACATTGAGCGTACCACGTGGGCTTCATGAAGCACTACCTCATTTGATTTCTTTTCCTTCCACGATACTCTTAGAAACTCCTTAGAAACCACATTTCTGTTGCTTCTATTTTATTTTCACGGTCTTTGGTGATTGTACAGCATTCACAGCCATATCGTAGGGTTGACCAAACGTAGCATTTCAGGACTTTCATTTTGGTGTTCATTGAGATGGTTTCTATTTTTCAGGATTGGGCTCATTTTTATTGAAACTAGCCTTAGCCATTGTAGTTCTCCTTTTTATTTCTGTGGAACATTTGGTGTCAGATGTTATCATATATCCTAGATATTTAAACTGTGTGACTTGTTTGATCTTTTCACCTTTGCTAATCTAATGAGATTACAACTAGGCTTTGCTGCTTTTTGGATATTACCATGCATTCTGTTTTCTTTACATTCAACAATAATCCTTTACGTACACTTTCTGTTACAACAGTATCTAGAAGCAATTGAATGTCCTTTTCGGAGGCTGCTATTAAAACTGTGTCATCTGCATGCCTGATGTTATTGATATTTTCTCCTTTTACTTTGAGGCCTGAACATTCTTCTATGTTTCTAAGGATTGTTTCACTGTACATGTTAAAGAGGTCTGGTGACATAACACATCCTTGCCTCACTCCTCGCCTGATCTGCTTATATTCACTGTATTCTCCATTAATTCGTACAGCAGCGTTTTGGTCCCAGTACAAATTTCTGATAATTCTTAGATATTTTAAATCTATGTATTGCTTTTCCAGTATTTTAAATAGCTCATCATGTCTAACTTTATCAAACGCTTTTGAATAATCTATGAAGCATAAATACAGATTTTTCTATGCTTCAATACATCTTTCCATTAACATTGTTAAGGTGAATATATATATACATATATATATATACATACATATATATACATACATATATATATATATATATATATATATATATAGATATATATATATATATATATATATATATATATATATATATATATATATATATATATATATATCATTTCTGGTGCCCATGTCAGGAACAAAGCCGAATTGCGTTTTAGATATCTCGGAACAAAGCCGAATTGCGTTTTAGATATCTCGGAACAAAGCCGAATTGCGTTTTAGATATCTCTGGTCTTGCACTTTTTCTCTATCTTCCCATTATTACTCGCAGCAATATTTTTTGTAAAATGACTCATAAGGCTAACTGTTCTATGCATATCACACTCAGTGGCACCTGTTGTTTTAGGTAAAGGTATAAAAACTGACTTCATCATATCTTCTGGGATTTCACCGCTGTCATAAATAGCATTTAGGAGCTTTGTGGTTATTTCAGTGCCTAGTTCTTCAAGCGCGACAATCACTTCAACTGGAATATTATCTGGCCCTGTGGCCTTTCCTTGTTTCATTTTCCTAATGGCAGATTGTACTTCTGCTTTCAGTATTGGTGGTCCATTTACCGTTTTTCTCCTCTATTATCTTTGAAAAGTTCTTCTATGTATTCTGACCATATGGTTAAGACATCCCCGTTGTCCATTAAAATATGTGAGGCAGCGTGGTGGAATCTGGCTCTCGTCAGTTTTTGGGCATATAGAGTTATTTGTATCATCTTAAAGTTTGTTCAATTGTCTTTATTTGGGTGAAAAAAATATCCATTTCTCTTGAATGCAAGTCGAGATATTTGCGAATGAAGGGGGTGGGGGTCACCTGTTTTCAGAGATAAGATTGGTGAGAAAATGGCTGCCAAAGATTAGTTATTTCCTTCCGTGGTAACTGAAAATTGACACTTTTTTGTGCCTTTATTCAACGTTTTTCAGAAAACCTACACAGAAATGAGTTCTTTTGGGCATGAAAGGTGTTGAGCCAAAAAAAACAAAAGTTTGATAAAAATTCACAAACCAGCGGAAAAATGCAAGTTTCTTCACTTTGATTATTTTGACGAGAGCCTGATTCCACCACGCTGCCTCACATACCCCTTCCCTTTGATCTAATGCATCCTGTATTTGAGCATCCTTTTATCCCACTTACTTCTTTGATTTTGGAATGCATGTATTTGCTGTCTTTGTCTTGGTTCTTCTCTATTTGTTGACACTGATCTTTTATCCATGTTTCTTTTGCTTCGTTGCATTTTTTCTTTATTTCTCTGTTTAAGATGGTGTACTTTTCCACTTTTGATTTCGCTTTTCTTCTCTCTTCCATTAGTTTTAATATGTCCTGGGTCATCCATTTTTATTAGCTCTTTTAGCTTTCGGGGGGATATTTTCTTCCACAGCTTCCATTATTGAGTCTTTCATTTTCCTCCATAGTTCTTCCGATGTAGTAATGTTTTCTAAGGCTTGAAATTTATTTCTTACATCTATGGAGAAACCTTCTTTCAGTTTTTGATTTGTCTTTAAAAGACTTATGTCAAATTTAGGTTGATACTTTAACTTTTTGAGTTTCTTTAGTCTTATCCGCATTTTACACATGACTGGTACATGGTCACTATCACAGTCTGCTCCTGGCATTGATTTAGATGATTTTATTGTTTTTCTAAAACGTTTCTGAATAAGCATGAAGTCTATTTGATTTCTACTTCTATCACCAGGACTCTTCCAAGTGTATCTTCTTCTTGGGTGATTTTCATACCAAGAGTTTGATATCATAAAATTATTTTCTCTGCACCATTCTACCAGACGTTCCCCGCGTTCATTCTCTTTACCTAGTCCCCATGGCCCAACTATATCTTCTATACGTGTACTACCTACTTTGGCATTAAAAGTCTCCCGTGACTATCTTTACATCTTGTGATTTTGATTGTTTCATTGCCTTATCAAGGTCTTCACAAAAAGTCTCAATTTCCTGGTTGTCGTGCTCTGATTTTGGTGCATATATTTGGATGACACCTATGTCAAAAGGTTTTCCCTCTAATTTAGCCACTATGACTCTATCTGACACTCCCCAAAAACCTTTGATGCTCTTTGCTGTTGCTTCGTCAAATAAAATTCCGACTCCTCTTTCCTCCTGAATATATAATTGTTTCGGATCCTCTTTTAATCAAGCCTGCCCCCTCCCATCTGAAAGGCCTAACATATTTAACTTCATCCTACCCATTTCCTGCTCTATATTATCTAATTTGCCTTTCTGGTACATTGTTCTTACATTCCATGTGGCGATGTTAAGTTGCTTATTTTTGCAGCTAGTAGCAGGATGACGATCGGGCGCCACCTGCTGCCCGTGGCGGTCCCTACCGAGCGGGGAGTTCAGAGCTGGATCATGAACCCCCTTAACGCTGCTATCTGATAAATGAATGTTCTTTTCCATGACTATTCTTGGGATGTTACAGCAGTGGTTTCCCGTTGCCTACTGCCGGTTTGTGTACAGTTTTCTCTGCTAGCCTTTGTCATCCATGGACAGCTCACAAGGCAGTGAGGGCTTTGGTAGGATTTATGGCGCCTCCCGTCGCCAAGATGGTCCTTTCTTCGAGTGTGTGAGGTATTTATTCGAGTGTGTGAGGTATTTATTGAAGTATTATTCGGAATCAGCGTCTCAAAATAAGCAAAATGGCTCGCGGAGAACCTGATTTGATGCGATACTATGTAAATGTTAGCAAATTATTTTATTTTAAAATGTTTATCGTCAGTAGTGAAGTTGTGTATCAATGTCACCCGGTGAAACACACTCACATACACACCCACACATCCACACACACACACAAACACACACACGTACACACACACACACACACACACACACACACACACACGCACACACACACACAAATATATAATTTAACTTCGTAATTGGGAATTGCGTTCCCCGCGTGATTTTAGCTAACTTTGGGTCACTGATCACGAAAATCTTATTATTTTTTATATTTGGACAAATATTTAGGAAATTTTGAGAATGCATTTTCAATCTCGCCGGGTGCAACAACAAAAAAGCCGCCTAATGGGCCGGATCAGTCCTGTCCTAGTGCGGTATCTGTTTTTGACAGGCAAAACATCGACGGTGGGACAGGACAGTCCTGTCCGAGACAAGAATGTCGTAGTGCGGTACTAGCGTATTTCTCTATAATCACAGACGATATTACCACAGGACTGGGATAGTCCCGCTCCACCGATTTTGTAGCTATTCACAACTGCTCAGGACTCAAATCGACAAAAATGTCCTATCCTAATAGGTGCGGTACATTACACTCTAATTCAAAGGTTTCAAAATCCAGACGGGTCTGTCCCAGGACAAACTGTCGTAGTGCGGTATTCGACTCGATCGCCTGAAACTGAAAACAAACACGTTTGTTTTTGAGGTGATCGATTCGGGCGATCGGGCTGATCGGCCGATCCCATCCGTAGTGGGCACCCCGTATTAGGTAGCTCCCAATGTTTACCCAAGTTGATTAATGGGGAACAATAAAAGTTCAGCTGCCGGTGAGGAAAGCGTGTGATTCGTCATAACTCAGTCCGTAAACCTAGTCCATAACAAGACAATTGAAGTCAACACAAACTCGCGACAGTGACCCATTTGTCAGTTTTTCCATGGCACTTGGCCTTCCTTGTCTCAATGTCTGACACATTTCCTTGTTTTGACCTTTCATGGAACCATCATTTTTTTTAAAAATAAGGATAAAACCAACGGCAAAAAGTCCCACAAAAACGCTCATATCCTCTCCCCCCTTAAAAAAAAAAAGAACTAAAATAACCCCCCCAAAAAACAACAAAACATTTTAATGAACCCAACGGTAGTCCTAAGCCTGCGACCATCACCTTCACTTGGGATCTAAGAAATATGGTTTGTTTTTTTCATTTTGATCAGTCCTGCGTATGACGGCCACCTGTCTTAGACCGCCACTTTTCTCCTCGACAATGCATGGCCGTCTTATACAGGTTCGACTATAGTTAAATTGCAGTTGAGGATTAATTCCTTGACTGAATAGGGGAAAATATCATCTTTGTATGGCTACCTAGCCTTGGGGCCATCTGAGGAAATAGGTAGGTCGATTTTCTGGAGAAGAAATCCCTGTCCCTTCTGTTGGGATCAACAGAAAACACCCTCCCACGGACAGACTTCAAAAATATTGCCAAAAGGTCTGTGGGAGGAACACTGCGGCAAACAAGAACAACTAACTCTACAATATTGTGCTCGAACAACATCACAAGAGAAACAGATGGAGATACACTCAATAAAATTTCTCCCACAAACAGAAATTGAACTTACGTCTTAGAGCACGCTTTATTCGACGGCTAAGAGCGTTACCACCTGTATTGGCTTGACTGGTGTTGGACACTTCTCCGAAACCTGCTGAATTCCATAAAAAGAAATTTTAACATTAAATGCACACCATCACAAAGAGCTTATCCAAAAATGTTGGAAACCCAAACAAAAGCAGGTACCCTTAAAATTCTGCTTGACAGTGAAATATCAGTAAAACTATATCATAGGATGAGACAAAAACACAATTCGTAACAGGTCCTGTGAGAAAGTATTTCCAAACTTTCAGCACTAAAAAAAAGCACAAAAAGCACCATCCGTGTTCGTAGTGTAAGAGTTACAAAATTTGCCCTATCACGATGATGATTTTAATTTTGATTTCTACAAAGTGAAGTTGTAATATTATCTTATCCTGTGTCTTGGGCCTCGCCTCTGGTCTGATTGCAGACATCACCAGCGACAGAGAGCCCAGCACAACATCTGACCCGGCACACTCTTCTTTTAACTCCGGACTTAAAGTGCAGAACCCCTCTGGCAGAAAGAGGAAGGTGAGCCATGTTTGTAGGAAGAAAAACTCGAGGCAACTGGCCGGAGCCACCAATTTTGGCTGAAAACAGTGTAACCTGCTCGTGCATGAGAAATGTGCGGCCAAACTGGCCGAACGCATAAACATGATAGTCCATAGCAGTTCAACATCCTAAAGAAAAGTGGTTCATTCATTTCAAGACTGCTTTGGAGACCAGTGACACAGTCATGAAAAACAGTCCGGGAGGAAGCAGGAAGCTTTAGACATCATTTGTATCCACACCAGAACTTTTGAGGATTTGTCAAATTCATATCTCGCGTAGAAAATCAGTGGCCAGTGTGCTTTTTCTGGTTACGTTTTAAAGAAAAATATTCTAATATTGTGCATATTCTTTTGTGAATTATTGTGTTTTCACTTTGGATTTATTGAGTCATCTTGAATTTTGAGCAAATATCGACGGGCAAGTAGGACCTGCTATTGTTCTGGATGTGTGAAATATTAACATTTATTGTTTTCTTTTTTGTGATTAATCCAAACGCACAGTCTTTTAATGTTTAGGCATTGTGAAAACAGTTTATATTGAGTACATATGCAAGGAAAAAAGGAAACAAATTCAAAATCTCTTCTTTTTTGTCCGATTTTCGTACATTCTGATAAACCAAAATGGGTGACCTTTTTCAAATTGACACAACTTCTGCAACAATTAATCATCATCATCAAAGCCTTTCACTCCTGGCAGGGTATAGGCCACATACAAGTTCCTTCCATTTATCTCTGTCCTGGGCCATCCTTCCAAGCTCGTTCCAAGTGAGCTTCATCTCTCTCATGTCCCTTTCACGCATCTCCTCCATGTTTCCCGTGGCCTACCCCTGCCTCGTGCTCCTTGTGGGTTCTAATGTAATGACTGTCTTGTAATGTTTCCGCTTGGCTTCCTTAAGGTGTGTCCCATCCATCGCCACTTTCTTAGTCCTATTTCTACTTCTGTATCCTTTTTCCGATCCTTTCCCACAGCTCTTCATTTCTTATTCTATCCTGCCACTTAATTTTTAGAATACTCCTCATACTGTCCCCGTGGTTTGATGCACCCCGCATAATTTAGCAAAATTTGATCATTTTTTGCATAATTTCTGATTATTTTCCTTTATCATTAACAGAATCGCTTAATTTCACATTTTTGGGCTAATTTTGCATAATTTCAGAATTTTTTTTCATAAAATGATGGGGACAGCTCATACATCTGTGGATGAAAGTCTGGACTTTATTCAGTACTGTCTTTGTTGTCTTCCAAGTTTCGCAGTCATAGAGGAGCACAGACTTGACGTATGAGTTAAAGAGTCGAATCTTGGCGCGCAGTGAGATGTTGCTTGCTTTCCAGACTTTTGATAATTGATTGAATGCTGACCTTGCCTTGGCGGTTCTTGCTTTAACATCTGCCTCGGTTCCACCTTTACAATCGATGACACTTTCAAGGTAGGCAAAGGAGTCCACTTCTTCAAGGGGAGTGTTTTCCACTGTCACGGCAGAGCTTGAAACTTTTCCTAACTTCACTACTTTTCACTTGTCTGGATGTATATGTAGGCCAACACTCCTTGATAGGCTGTTGAGTTCCTTGGTCTTTTCTTGCATCTGAGCATGTGTGTGTGAGAGCAGTGCAAGGTCATCGGTGAAATCCAAGTCGTCCAGCTGCTGCCAAGGAATCCACTGTATTCCATTACGCTAGCCTCTGGTGGCTTCTTTCGTGACCCTGTCAATTGCCAGTGTGAAGAGAAAAGGTGAGAGCAAGCATCCTTGTCGCACTCCAGTCTGTACCTGGAATGGTTCTGAGAGTTGTCCTTCGGGGAAGACTTGGCAGTTTGTTCCATCATAGGTGGCCTTCACAAGCTTGACGATTTTGTCAAGTATTCCATAATGCCGCATGAGTTTCCACAGTTTCCCTGTCCACGCTGTCAAACCCCTTTTCATAATCAATGAAATTGACCACAAGTGGTGAATTCCATTCAAGCGATTGCTCAACAATGAAGCACAGAGTAGCAATCTGATCCACTCATGATCGGTTTTTGCGGAATCCTGTCAGGTTTCCTCGGAGCTTCTCGTCTGTTGCCAGCTTGATTCTCTACAGGAGTATCCTGTTAAAGACTTTCCCAGTTATGGACAGGAGTGTAATGCCTATATAGTTGTTACAATTACTAAGGTCTCCCTTCTTTGGCAGCTTGATTTGGTGGCCTTCCTTCCAGTCATCCAGTATTAACGTTGTGGTTGTTAGCTGATAAAAAATTTGATGTTTGAAGGTTTTCTGTAATACAATTTCTAGCTTTAAAAAATCGTTCTTTCAGATTACTTAACATTTTTATAATACTCATTTAAATTGCACAAAAACCACATGAACACGTTCAAAACTCAACAAAAATATATCCTTTACATTGGATCAATCCGTAGATCAGTCCTATTGGAGACGGGCGTTAAACTAGGAGGTCCCACCCCTTAAATGACCTGATAGTGGTGACAGGGGCGTTAAACCCATACTATTTCAGCATTTCAATCCGTAAATAACAGAGCTACAAGCGTTTTAATGAGGCTACCCCAGTTTGCTTGTCCAATTGCTGAAGAACAAGTAAAATACCCAATACCTGGGGAGCAGCTTTCTGGAAAGGACCTTAGACTAACTTAGACAACAATGGGTTAAGTCATAGATACACAGACCATGGGGTCAAACGGTCATGCCAGCGGGGCAAAGGCCAAGAGCATGATCTTGTGTTTTAAACATTTCAGTAACCATAGGGAAAGGGGCATATCTTTACCATGAAACGAAAATAGAATAAAAAGTTTATAAAATCCTCCACAACTCAGTGGTTGCCCAATGCTTGTGTTGGCCTGACCTCAAAAAAGCGCCCCACGAGTAGCTGCTCTCGACCCCCTGACCCCATCCCCGCCAAACAAGCCATAAGTCTCCAGCATAAAATACGTTTGGGTGCCACTAGTCCTTTCATGCGAGAGGGGAAAATATAAAACAATATCAATTCTTAAAGAGCACTTATTCGTCTTACAACATACCTCCAAAACTTGAGGTGCTTGTATTAATTCCGGAGCCAAATGAAGAAGCTGTGGTGGTTACCTTGGCAAACATGCTACCCCCCGAACCGAACCCAGGACTGGTTGTAGTAACTTTTCCAGACCCACCAGGCTTTGCTACAAATAGGATGCTCTGAAAAGTATGTCCAGAAAACATATGGGGATATAAGGTATTAAAAACTCAAACCTCATTATACCACCTCCCCCCGGCCTCCCATGTTGCCACTCCGCTAACCGTTAGGTTTTGCCAGTATACAAAAAGGAACGCCTTATAAGCATAGTATTTGTGCCTTCCGCCATCTGCTGTCTGAATTGTGCGGTCCTAACTAAACTATAATGTAGATATTTGCCCCTTTGTAAGCTACCTCCTGCGAATTGGGCGCCAGAGGTACACACTACACACAGAACACAGCACCCATTCTGAATAATCTCTTTCTGAACTTTCTCACACACATCCTTGTGAATTCTACCCTTTTCTAGTGTTTGTCCCCAATTTGCTCATTTTTTTAGACTGATAATGAAAATGCTTTTATTATTTTCAAGCTTTGGCTAACATTATTTTTGAAAACAAAATTGGAATTAAATTTCAAAATGGCCTGAAGAAAATGCAAAGGAACTGTGCCATCTTGACCTGTCGGCAAAATATTTGGCATCATCAGATCTCAGCATGATGACCAAACGTTTGGCAGGCGCCCGTGAGGCTTTTGTATTGTGAGAATTCATGCTCATGTCTATGTGACGATCTGAGGCGGCCTGAGAATTGACGAGTATCGGATAAAAAAAAGACTGTATGTGTACAGGGTCCATGATACATATATCTAGCTTCAGATCCAGCAAAAAATTCAAGTAAAGTTCAGCTGGAGCTGTACATGCTGTAATTGGTTGTTACTTGTTTACCCCTGTTCATGGTAATCTCACTAGCAGATCTAGATTTGCTATATATGAGTCAAGACTGGCCACAGTTTGATTGTCTCTATTCTTTACCACTCTACCACTAGTCAAGACGGCAATCGGTGCTATCCCGTTATACCGCCATCCCCGCTGTACAGCCAACAACATGCTCAGGCAGTATGACAGGGTGTGGCTATATATATATATATAAATTAGAACACTGCTAACCCCAAAATACAAAAACATTTGATAAACTGACAAAATATTAAACCAATTTCAGAAAACAAAGATGAAGCAAATTAACGAAAGCAAATAGAACGCAACCAATGCATAAAACTCTAGTAGAAAGACCAAGTTCAAAATCATAAACCCATGGCAAAATTTTATGAATCCAGGGTCAACCTAACTTTATTATTCTCTGAACCAAGCTACTTCATTTTTTAAACTTTTCTCAGCTTCTGTTACCTTGAGGCACTGAGGGGAGAAGCAAATGTCTTTTCTCATTTTGCTGTGTCATTGGTTGCATGAATATTATATTGTTTTTGCTTAATGTTTCTCTGACCCCCCTCTATCCATCTTTTCCAGGGCCTGCCTTTTCAGTCTTCCTCCGTATCCATCTCTGGTTGTATGTTCTCACTTCTATACCAAACCATTTTATGCGTTGTTTGTCTAAGTACAGAGCGTCAAGCAAACTTGTTCTCTGACAATCTCGTTTCTAGCCCTGTTTCTTATTGTGAAGTTTAACGTTTTTCCTAGGTATTTCATTTTACAGATATCTATTTTACTTTTGTAACTCTTGTTTATGGTGCATTTTTGGGGGGTTTGGTAACAGTGTTGGTATGAAGATGCTGTTTAATGAGTTAACACTTTGTTTCCATAGTGATGTTGGGATGTGAAAGTAATGGTGCAAGTTGATAAGTCAGTGCACTTGTCTTTTTTTATTCTGGTTTCTAATTTTCCATCTTGGGTGAACATACTTCCCAAGTATGAGAACTCCTCAATTTGCTTGATCTTACTGTTGTCAACTGTGATATAAAGGTTCTGGTTTTTTTTGCTGATATTTAAAGTCATGAATGACAGCCTTACTGACTGTGATCATGAAAAGTCGTTTAGCTGAGCCTTTTAGATATATCAGCAGCTTTTTATACGTTGACCATCATATTCTATTGATGTGATATTACTTACAGAAGCCCACATGGGCCACTTACTGATAAAAACGATTAATAAGTGACAAATGCAGTTTCTGGGACAGTTGAATAGACATAAGGGCCTTGAACATCTAGCTTTCACTGACAAAATTGAAGGTAAATGAGGCAGCTCCACCTAAAGCAACTTACTTGGAGAGCCTAAACAGGTCGGTGACGGGGAAAGATCTGGATAATGAAGTAACTTTTTGAGAGCATCCAAGAAAAGGAATGAATGGCAAAACAAGATCGCCTATGTCCGTCACAGGTCTAGCATTCAACGATGCACACACACAGAGAGAGAGAGAGAGAGAGAGAGA
>NW_004797421.1:722273-738267 GCF_000002075.1 Aplysia californica
AGAGAGAGAGAGAGAGAGAGAGAGAGAGAGAGAGAGAGAGAGAGAGAGAGAATTTTAAGTATTCAGAGAAAAAAAAGAGGACAGAGATAGAAAAAGGAAGGACAAAGAGAAAAAGAGGACAGAGACCAAAAGGAACCACAACTGACCCCAGCAGCGTTGCCGTGCTGGGTCCCTGTGGCAGTGCCAAATCCAAAGCCTGATTGTGTTGTTGTGCTGGTGCCGAACAAGGACTTGTTCTGATTGAAGGACGAGGTGGCAGCTGAAGTTTTGCTGCCAGGACCTATCAAGAGCACAGAATACCAATAATATGAATACATAAAACCTTACTATAAAGTACACAAAGAGAAATAAAATTACAGCATACCCTGTCAAAAGGCTAAAGTATTGGAGTCCCCGCTTTTCCCTAGGAACAGATCTGGACTGCATAAAAGCACCCAAAAAAATAATTTAAAAGTCCAAGGAGAGCTAACCTTATAAAAGTGCATGTATCAATCACTAGTTCAAATGCCACTCCTGGATGAACAATTACATACTCCGTAGAACAGAAGAAAGGCCAGCAACACTCTACGTTCATAATACAAGGGTAAAGAATTCCATTTTCACTTGTTGAAAATTCGCTTAAAAGTAAAAAAAAGTAAAAGAAACCTTTTTTCCAGTCAATGTTGTCTTTCATACAGATAGCTTTTTTCGACTCACTCAGCTCTCAAATACAGTCAAGCTTGCAAAATACCCCAATAATCATAATGAGAACTTTCAGCATATATAACAAACTATAGTAATCAGAACATTTATTTGTGCCCTTTGCTAATGTTTGTTTTAAAAAAAACGTCCTTTCTCAATTTATTTGTAACACCAAGCAAACATAGACTTTACAAGAATGAATAAGTACTAGTAGTTGTCAGTCGTAAAAACTGAACATTTTTATGGAAAAGGGCCACATTTCATAAGGAAGCAAATAAGGATACTGAAAGCTTTGAAAAAAAAATTGATGTACCAAGCTTTATGCTGGTGTAGTAAAGTAGGAAGATATCGTGAATCCACTGGATAATAATAGCTCGTCCGTGAATGTCTGATGATGATCAATGTACCAGCAGAGGGGAATATTTCTTATGCAAAATAGAAGAATTCTGAGAATTATAGGTTGAAATGTCTTGTGCCTTCTGCTATGGCAAATGAGACCAATAATTCGGGCAAAGAAAAGATTGGCACATTTTGAGCATTCAAAAGCCCCACTTCTACTTGTGGATGTGCACAGTTTGTGGGCTTCTCTCTTGGTTTCAGCATTTCTTATTCATGAAGCCTTATATGACTTGCTGCCCAGTGTGACTGCTGCTCTCCAACTGGGTCTGTCTGGAGCTATTCTCTCCAATGTCGAAAGGTTTATGTTGAAGTCCTTCAAAGACATTATTAGGGTGTCAGTTCACCGAGGACAGTTCAGAACAGAATTCTGCCTTTGGGATTCTAAAATCAGGCATTCTTACGACATGGCCAGCCGAGCGAAGTTGAGTCAAATTGAGCTTAGAAAACAGACTCTCAGCATTTGCCCTTACCAGAACTTCAGTATCTGGTATTTTATAATTCCGTCTGAGGCCAATAATTCTCCAGAGGAAATGGTTAAGTTTCTTGGTATGACTTTGGTACACCATCCAGGTCTTGGCAGGCACCATACCAAGGGTTTGGAAGACCACAGCACTGCAGACTTTCAAACAATGGATACTCTTTGTCAAAACAAGTTGACGACCTACCCCAAAAGCCTGCGTTCGCCCCACTTTCCAGATTTTTGCCACTGAGGCCATCACTAGTTCCAAAGAAAAAGCCCGCTCCTGATGTCTCAGGGGCTTCTGCAAAATATCCAGTGCTGTCAGAAGGAGCTTGTTTCCACTTGCGGTTTGCTGTGTAGTCCTCTGCTCTCTGTTCCTGTAAAGCAATATTTCAATTTTGGAAATTTATTTCAGCTTTACATATCTTAATACAGGTACATACCAGCAAATCATCCTCATATTACAGCACTCAAAATACAAAAGGGATTTTTTTTTTTATTGGTAACCTACACAAAAAAGAAATTTATTAGGACAATCAAAATTTCCCAAAAGCCAGTACACAAACTGCACTACTTACCTCTAGACTTTTGCTTTCATACTCCTTCATTGCAGCGATACATTGATGCTTGGTGTTGATGTTGGTGGTCACACCGTTCTTCATCATGGTGTCCTGTCCAGTGGGGGCGGCAAACGTCACTGTAGTGCCACCTGCTTTTGCCCCAGCATTGCCGAAGGCTCCAGAGGCAGAGGCTTGGCCAAAGAGGGAACTGCTGCTAACACCAAGCAAACCTCCAGATCTGGCTTGATTGGTAGTGCCTCCAAAACCTTCTTGTGAGCGGAGAGGGAAAACAATGAAAACACTTGATAAGTAGTAGTATAGTATAGGGTTTTACGGCGCTCGCAACTGCGTAAGGTCATATGAGCGCGCGAAACACTAGTTGGTAGCATTCGTAACAGTCCACTGCACGGTAGGTCAACAATTTGACTTTAAAATGCTAAAATATTAAAATTCAGTGTAAATATATGTTTACAGTTTAAAACAACTCTTATCAATAACAATAAAAAAATTTACAATATTGTTTCATTTTAATTTTATAATTTGCCATAAAGGCCAATGCCATTCATAAAATTCAAAATTCTGTTGGGACCAACGACGGAAAAAATGTCTTGCAATTTCTTGCATTTATAATATTTCCTTCGGATCTCTCCAAAGTCTAGACATTCGGTTGAGGTTTGTCTAATGGTACAATCTGTGTCGCATCCGACACAGAACTGCTTCTCATCTCCCTGTAGGAGGTATTTGTTGTGGGTCAGGGCCGTGTGTCCGATGCGCAATCGAGTAAAAATGACTTCGTCTCTTCAAGAGAGGTCCGAAGGATTTCGCTGTTCTAGTTTGGGTTTTATAACATACAGTTTATAGTTTTTCTGTTTTTCCATGTGGCTCTCCCACAGACATGAGGTGTATTTTTTTACTTTATTTCTAAAGTCAGTCTGTGGGAGAGTGTTTGTCGTTGATCCCAGCAGAACACGTTCAAAACTCAACAAAAATATATCCTTTACATTGGATCAATCCGTAGATCAGTCCTATTGGAGACGGGCGTTAAACTAGGAGGTCCCACCCCTTAAATGACCTGATAGTGGTGACAGGGGCGTTAAACCCATACTATTTCAGCATTTCAATCCGTAAATAACAGAGCTACAAGCGTTTTAATGAGGCTACCCCAGTTTGCTTGTCCAATTGCTGAAGAACAAGTAAAATACCCAATACCTGGGGAGCAGCTTTCTGGAAAGGACCTTAGACTAACTTAGACAACAATGGGTTAAGTCATAGATACACAGACCATGGGGTCAAACGGTCATGTCAGTGGGGCAAAGGCCAAGAGCATGATCTTGTGTTTTAAACATTTCAGTAACCATAGGGAAAGGGGCATATCTATACCATGAAACGAAAATAGAATATCCTTTTGAGCTAAGAAAACAGATTCTCAGCATTTGCCCTTACCAGAACTTCAGTATCTGGTATTTTATTCTTCCGTCTGAGGCCAATAATTCTCCAGAGGCATTTCCTGTGGAAATGGTTAAGTTTCTTGGTATGACTTTGGTACACCATCCAGGTCTTGGCAGGCACCATACCAAGGGTTTGGAAGACCACAGCACTGCAGACTTTCAAACAATGGATACTCTTTGTCAAAACAAGTTGACGACCTACCCCAAAAGCCTGCGTTCGCCCCACTTTCCAGATTTTTGCCACTGAGGCCATCACTAGTTCCAAAGAAAAAGCCCGCTCCTGATGTCTCAGGGGCTTCTGCAAAATATCCAGTGCTGTCAGAAGGAGCTTGTTTCCACTTGCGGTTTGCTGTGTAGTCCTCTGCTCTCAGTTCCTGTAAAGCAATATTTCAATTTTGGAAATTTATTTCAGCTTTACATATCTTAATACAGGTACATACCAGCAAATCATCCTCACATTACAGCACTCAAAATACAAAAGGGATTTTTTTTAAAAGAAAAAAAGAAATTAATTAGGACAATCAAAATTTCCCAAAAAGCCAGTACACAAACTGCACTACTTACCTCTAGACTTTTGCTTTCATACTCCTTCATTGCAGCGATACATTGATGCTTGGTGTTGATGTTGGTGGTCACACCGTTCTTCATCATGGTGTCCTGTCCAATGGGGGCGGCAAACGCCACTGTAGTGCCGCCTGCTTTTGCCCCAGCATTGCCGAAGGCTCCAGAGGCAGAGGCTTGGCCAAAGAGGGAACTGCTGCTAACACCAAACAAACCTCCAGATCTGGCTTGATTGGTAGTGCCTCCATAACCTTCGAGAGAGTGGAGAGGAAAACAATGGAGACACTTCATTAAAAAATTGTGAATGCTCAGACAGTTCCGAATAGCTACAAAAATGAAAATGAGAGAGACGTTATACGAGAAAAGGCAGTCTTTAACTCTTTTGTCCTCCTACACCACCACCTGCAATTATGTGTAATTGTACATCTTTTATGCCTCCCATCAACACAATTTAGAACATTTAGGAGGTGAGGTTCTGTCAGGGCCAACCTGAGCCGACAGGGATAAAACATCCCTACAGAAAGATTGAGATGTATATACTCAATAAAAATTCTCCCCAAACGGAAATTGAACTCACGTCTTAGAACCAACTTTTTTAGACGAAGACGCGAGCATGACCAGCCGAGTTCCATAAAAAGGGTTTTTTAAATTTAGTTTAGTATGGGGTTTTACGGCGCTAGCAAATGCATAAGGTCATATGAACGCGCGAAACACAAGTTAGTTCTATTCGCAACAGTTTACTGTACGGCAGGGCTCAGGTCAGTAGTTAGATCTTAAAACGTTAAAATATTTAAAATTCGGTGTAAATATATTTTCAATCTAAAACAACTTTCCTAAATAACATAAAAGAATTTTAATAATTTAATTTCACTCTATAATTTCCAATAAAGGCCAAAGGCCTTCATAATACCTCAAATTCCGTTGGGAACAACGATGGAACAAATGTCTTGCAATTTTTTGCTTTTAAAGTATTTCCTTCGGGTCTCTCTGAAGTCGAGACATTCGGTTAAAATGTGTCTAATGGTAAAATCTGTGTCGCATCCGACACAAAACGGCTTCTCTACTCCCTGAAGGAGGTATTTGTGTGTTAGGGCCGTGTGTCCGATGCGTAATCGAGTAAAAATGACTTCCTCTCTTCTGGAGAGGCCCGAGGGATTTCGCGGTCCCAGTTAGGGTTTAATATTGTGAAGTTTGTTATTTGTTGTTTTTTTTTCTAATTAAGTGTTCGTCGTTGACCCCAACAGAAGGGATAAGGATTTCTTCGCCAGGTCATCTACCTGCCCGTTTCCTCGGATGCCCACATGGATAGGTATCCATGCGAACACAATACCTTTCCCTGTTTCAGTCAAGGCGTGTATCCTTTGTTGTAGCCTAACTATTTTTGGGTGCAGGAGTATGTTGTTTGTGTGTGAGGTGATGCAAGACAGAGAGTCAGAAAGGATAAGGAGAGATTTATTAGGAGAGTTTTCTACGGAGTTCAGTGCCATGTCAATGGCAGTGGCCTCCGCAGAGAAAATGGAGGCTTCAGGATGGAATGTCCTCTGGTGTGTACTGTTGGGAAGATAGGGCTGCGGCGCCCACTTCATTGTCTTTTTTGGAGCCAACTTTGAAGATAAGCTCCGCACCGGGGTATTTTTCTAAAACTTTTTTGTATTCTACTCTAAATGTTTTGGTGTTTGTGATTGCTTTGTCGTGTGTGGTCAGCTGTAACTCTACTTTGGCCTTGGTGACGTGTCACGGAGGGAGGTCAGAGAAAAGGAATTGTTGGGTGTCTTGTTTGGAAAACGTGTATGTTTTTGAGGTCCTCAAAGATTCTGAGGCCGTAGGGTTTGATGAGTTTTTCGTTGTTTTGGCATTTGTTTATGGTTTCTGGGTTTGTTTTAAAAATGCGGTCGTGTGCTAGGCTCTCTGGTGTTGAGCTCTGTTTAATTGCGTATTGTAGTGAGAGGTGTGTGCATCTGAGTATGAGTGATGGTATGTTTGCCTCGGCCTGGAGGCTCTCCACCGGAGAACCGCGGAAGCCCCCAGAGCGAGGCGGAGTCCTTGGTTTTGCACTGGGTCTAGCATTTTGAGGATGTGTGGTTTTGCCGATCCGTAGACTTGACAGCCGTAGTCAAGCCTGGATCGGACAAGGGAGATGTGCAAATGGAGAAGGTGTTTTGAGTCCCCGCCTCACTCCGGGTGCGATAGAATTTTCAAAACGTTTAACCCTTTCTGGCACCGCACACGAAGGTCTTTGATGTGTGGTATGAATGTGAGTTTTTTAGTCGAATATAACGCCGAGGAAACGAGCCTGGTCCTGGACGGGAATCCTTTCCCCGTATAGTGTCATATGCGGCTGCAGTACACGTCTGCCTTAACGGCAGAAGTGTACTGCAACCGTTTTTTACGGGGAGAACTTACAACCGTTATTGTTTGCCCACTTTTCGAGTTTGTGCAGCTGCAACCTTTACATAGATCTTAGTTGAGGATTTTTCCAACGGCATCATATCAAAAAGTCGTCAACGTATAACGAGCTGTCTAGGCTATTTTGGAGGGTTTTTACGATGGAATCTATTTTGATTTCAAATAGGAGAGGAGAAAAGATGCTCCCCTGGGGGGGACACCTTCCTCCTGTTGGTGGGAATCTGAAAGGGAGGATCCGACACGAGCCTGGAAGGAAGGGTTCTTATGGAAATTGCCAATGAAGGCAGGGAGGTGACTGAGTATGCCGAGTGCGTGCAGGTCTCTGAATGGTCTGTAAATGGATGGGTGAGTGTGGTCTTTGTTTGGTTCGGGTATTGGAATGACAATGGCGAGACGCCAAGACTCTGGAAAGGAGTGTGACCGCCACATGTCGTTGTATATGTCTAGCAGGAGTGTAAGTGTTCTGTGGGTAAGTGTCTAATGATCTGGTTGTGGATGTCATGCTGTCCCGAGGCTGTATTGTCCAGGTCCTAGATGCACGGTGTTAGTTCGTCTAATGTGAAGTCTGCATTGTAGGTTTCAGTGTTGTTTGAGTGGAAGTTTAGGTGTTGTTGTTCTCTGTTAGTTTTGATGTTTTGAAAGGTGGTGTTGTAGTTTGCTTGGGAAGAGTTTTTGGCGAAAGATGTAGCTATTGTGTTAGCGATGTCTACATGTGTTTCAGCTATGATTCCATCCGGCCTCTGGACGTGCCGAATGGTGTCTGTGCGTCTACCCAAGAATTTGTTTTGCAATTTTGAAAACTTAGTTGAGTGGTGTCTGGCTGTTGATTTTGCAGATGCATTTTTTGAATGATTGTCTTTTGCTTTCCCTGAGACATCTACGTGCCTCAGCTCGAGCCTTTAAATAATTAATCTTGTTTTCTGTGGTGGTGTTGTCGACGGCCTTTCGATATGCTGTCTTCATTTTCTTTACTGCATCATCCCAGTCCTCAGAGAACCAGATCTTGTTCTTCCTGGGTTTTGTTTTTGTTTTTGGTATGTGTTTGTGGCATATTTCTAAAAGCTTTTCAATGATTTTTTGTAGTTGAGGTCGAAAGTGCGATTCAGAATCTGGGAACATTCAGCGGCAAACCCGTCCCAGTGTGCTCTTTTGAAGTTGAAGCGTTCTGGGATAGGGTCGTTTTGGAGGCTATTGCTTTTTAGAAGAATTGAGAAACGGTCCGTACGGTCATCCAGCACAGACAACTCAAGATCTGGGACTAGGTTAGGGGTACAAAAGGTGAGGTCAAGGGATGAAGTGCTTAAAGGGGCTCTGTTTCTGTAAGTTGGGGACCTATCATTTAAGAGGCAGATGTTTTTTTGTTTTTTTTAAATCTACTATTATTTTTCCTTTCAGGTCTGAAGGTTTGTCTCCAAAAAAGGGGGCTGTGGGCATTAAAATCACCAAGCCAAATAAAGGGTTTTGGAAGCTGGGCCTTTAAGTTATGTAGTTGGGTTATTTTGAGGGGGTAATTTGGTCCGTTGTAAACTGAGCAGATCGTGATTGGTCTGTGCAGGGTGACCCGTACGGCAATAGCCTGGAGGGTCTGTGGAGTGTGTTGTTGTCGGTGTAAATGGTGGTACCCCCGAAGCAATCTGGTTCTCCGTGTGAATATGATGATACGTAGTAAATCCTGTTAAGTCCATGGTTGAAGCCGGGGCGAATTTTGTTTCTTGCATACAGGCCACAAGTGGGAAGTGTTGCAAATCCGCAATGGAAGGTCGGATTCCGCCGGCATTCCATTGTAGGACCGCCTTTATGTCTTTTTATATTTGGAGCACAAAGGCACCAGCTTCGTAGAAACACCCTGACTCCTCTTTGCGGGGGAGGCAGAGTGTTTTCTAGGTTGCCGTCCTGGATTGGACGGCGGCCTAATGGGGGATTTGGAGGAGTGACGGACTCCGCCCTTCCCGGGGACATGCCAGGGAGGGGGTCGGCACTGTCCTCGTTCATAGGCAGGGGTTTGTCTGCAGGGGGAGGGGGGGTAGGGGAAGGTGGAGCAGACGGAGGGGGTTGGGAAGGGGCTGGGAGAGGGGGGAGGGTCCACCTCACAATTCATCAGAGGGAAGAGCTGTGAGGTGGAAGAAGAAAAAGAAGAAGAAGAAGAAGAAGTGATAGAAGAGGGGTGAGGGGGAGAAGAGGGGGCGGAGGAAGAGTCCTCCCCGTCCTCCTCTAGAACCCCAAAGCGGTTAGAAAGTGCCACCTCAGAGGGGGTTGCCACAAGGATAGTCGGGTTTTTTTAACTTTTAGGCATAGAGACTTGCCTGTTGACCGCGGGCTTTGGGAGGTCGACAGTAGAATTCCTTGCCGACCATCTGGGCTGCCTTTAAGTATGACTGGCCAATGACTGGGGCCATGATTGGTGGGCAGACAGCCTTACAGGCTTCCTGAAACGAGCAGCCATTTCGCGCCTTGTATTCTTGGATGGCGCGTTCTTGGAGCCAAGTCGGGCACGCCTTGCTGAACGTTGTGTGCTGGCTGTGGCAATTGGGGCAACAAGGACTAGCCTTGCATTCCTTCTCAGGACGCCCGGTCTTGCCACAACGAAGACACGCGGCTGCGTGACGGCATCGTGACTGGCTATGGCCGAACTTCTGACACTTGAAACAGCGCAGAGGTTTCGACACATAGGGTCCTACGTCAAGTATCAATTAAGATGCCCGAACAGTGGCTGGAGGGCGGCTGGATTCGAATGTGAGTACAATCGTGTTTGTGTTAATACTGGTCTCCCCCCGCCGAAGAGTAATCCGGCAGGCTTCGACCACTCCCTCATAGTGCTCCACAATTTCTTCCATGGAGCAGCCTTTCAGCTCATGGCTGTGGACGACACCCTTCGAGAGGTTAAACTTCTGGTAACGCTCGGACTTACATGGAATACCGCCGAAGGTCGTGGTATCTAGGAGTTTGGTCACTTCGTCCTCAGCTGCGCACTTGACAAGAAGTGCACCACAGGAAAGTTTCTGTACACATGTGGGGATGTATCCCAGAACTTTCCGTAGTGCATCTCCTGTCTTAAAGAGGTTCAGATCGGTAATCTTTCTCTGCGCGTCTTTTTAACCGGAGACGGCCATGTACGGTTACCTCGGAAGCTCCTTGGGAGGACGGAGGAAGGAGGCATCGGTAAAGGTCCTTTTTCCTTTGGATTTGCTCGGCTCGGCGGCCGCACCCGCTTCCGCGAGCCGAGACTTTTTTCCGTTGGGGGCTGGGGAAGGGTCTTTTTTAGTTTTTGTATCCGAAGAAGTTTTGTTGCTGATTCGACTCCCGGGGCTTCCACAACCCCCCCCCCCTCCACCCGCCACCGAGCCCAACAAGGGGGCACATTGCTCGGATAACCGGAGCTGTGCCAGGGCTACCCCGGAGCTATACTCTTCACGAGAAAGGTCAAGATTGACCCAGGGCTTGAAGGGGTTTCAGCTCTCAACCGATTGAGTGGCGTGGGCTGTGCCACCCTCCCGTCTAAGAGGAAAACCTGTGCCAAAGAGGTGTGTTGGCGAGGGACAGTCCATAGAATGAGTTCTCCTCAACCGCCAGGTACCCGGTTTCCCTCCGCACGGATCGCACCTCACGTCAACGAGGCGCCCACTCTGTTGGGTGGTTGACCTCTCTTTTTGCTGCACATGAGGTCAGTGGTGGGAGAAAAGATAGAAGAAGAAAGAAAGAAGGAAGGAGATGAGGAAGATACACCAAAGTCGGTATCGCATCCGGATCCCAGAGGGTTGGGGTCCGTGTGCGACACCTCGCCTTTGAAGGGGTTACAATTCCTGCAGACGAAGCAGTGGGTCTATTTATACCCCCCACCCCCAACTCACTGGGGGTAAAAAAGAGTTTTTAAAATTAAATGCGCATCATTGCAAAGAGCTTATCAAAATCAGAAAAACGTTGAAAAACCAAACAAAAGCAGGAAAAAACACCAATGATCCTTAAAATTTTGCTTGACAGTGAAATATCAGTAAAACTATGTCAACAAGAAATTCCGGAGATCAATAAGGGATGTTAAAGTTTACAGGGGCGCAGACGTAGCTTCTGACGTCCATCTGCTCATTTCAACAATCCAACTAAAAGTAAAGCAAAGACAGGGGATTGTCCACCGTAGGTGCCGGTACAACGCGGAATTTCTGAGAGAGTAATCGTCAAGAGAGAAGTTTAATGTAGCAGTTAAGAACAGGTTCCAGGTGTTGGAAACACAAGGCGTGGATAACAGCATTGAACAAACATGGGAGGTAATAAAAGAAGGCTGGGCCACTATGTGTCAAGAGGTATTGGGGAAACGGAAACATTTTTTGAGGATAACAGTGGAGTAGTCCCGAAAAAAATACCAACCCAAAAACCCAAAAGATTACTACTCTGATCCCAACACTTGATGGTCAGGAATGGACAATCAACAGAAATGCAAGAGCATCACAACAATGTCATAAATTTAGAACAGGGCAATAACCTCCTAGCTGTGATGAGACCCCAATATAGTTTTACGCAGGGACAGAGAAAAGATGTGGCACCCATTATCCAGCCATCTAGTCTTGATGTGACTATATTCTATACACTATAACGCCCACACGTTTACCCATACGTGGGGAAAGGGAAGAGTCATACGCTTCTCACTCTCCTTTACAGTGTGAAATTTCATGTTAATGTGAGTACCAGAACACCAGCTGGCAGTCTTTATTTCTTTTTTAGGCTACTCATTAATGTTTGGAACGAATCACTGCCAGAGAATAAACCAAGACAGACCTGTGTGTCTGCTGTTGAGTGTTTGATTTATTAATGCATTCGCATGACAGCATGCTTGTCAGAGTCCAAGACAACAGCTGAGCAGTCCTCAGTCATAAAAGTAGTGAAGCATGGATGTGTTCTTGCTCCCACCCTGTTCAACCTAATGCTTTCCGCTGCTCTGTCTGAAGTATTCAGTGATGTGGAGATAGGCGCCAGTATCAACTACCACACAGACGGATTAGTCTTCAACATCGGAAGGCTTCAAGCGAAAACCAACATTTTAATGGACACTGTCGAGGACCTCTTTGAGGACGATTGTGTCTTCAGCACTGTCTCAGGGTCAGAAGTCAAAATGAAACAGAGTAAACAAGTTCACTGCTGCCTACAACAACTTTGGCCTAACAATCAGTGTAAAAAGACCAAAGTGTTGCACCAGCCAGACGGGAAAGCCATTTGTTGAGCAGCCAGTCATCGCTATCGCTGGATACGGGCTCTAGTGGTCTAGAGGTAAGGCGTTTGACTCTCAGTCACACGGTTTGGGGAACGAATCCTGCCATCGATGAACACGTTTTCTTCCCTAAAATGTTCCGCTTTCTCTTCCTTTCCTGTTCTCTAGATTCTAGTCCTGTTCTGCTTCAATCACCACTTCCTTCCAAAACTGAAAATACTCCAGTCAGTAGGCCTGTGAAAAATACAGAGTACCTTCGAAATAGGAATGTGGCTGCCTGAAGGCAAGGGGCCATACAAAGTAGGAAAACGGTCAAATATGTTTTTTTTTTAAACAGTTGCAGTGGAGATTGGAGAACCAACAGTTAACTACCCCTAAGTGTTAGTAGAATGAAGAAAGAAGACTATCAATGGACAATAACTGAAAAATGTGGCCAAGTTCACCTACCTAGGGAGCACTCTGTCCAGAAATGTTATCATCAATAACGCAGTGATTGTCGGGCTTGCCAGAGCTAGCGCCTGGACAAGCACCACGATAGCAACCAAGCACGAGGTATACTGGACTATAATTCTCACACAGTGCTCTATAGCTGCAAAATGTCCCCAAAAAATTAACCCTTTTCACACCACCTAGGCATAAAGTGCAGACAACTGCGCTGAGCAGGTCACATAGCTCGTACGCTGGACCATCGCTTCCCAAAAATATTACTATTTTTCAATCTACTACAAGGGAGGTTCTCGCGGAGGACAAAAAAAGTATACCTTAAAAACAACATCAAAGCTTCCACGAAGGCCTTCAGTATTGACTACACAAAATGGGAGCAGACTGCATAGGACAGTGTTGGGTGGCGAGCAGTTTTGTGCCAGGACACATAACAACTGAATTGTTTCAGCCGAGCAGCGCAGGTTCGCCCGAAAAAACCCCCAGGTTCTCCGTCCTATGGTCGAATTGGCATAGAACCTTTGAAGTGCAGATCAGCTTGACCAGTCCTCTTTGCACTCACCCTCGACCTCAGGACGACCTAAACACAGTATCACTATCAGTGTAAAATGTCCATAGATATCTATGTAAATCCTTGTTTTCATTAAAACTTCCAATTCACCAAAATTAAAAACCCAGTCCGAGGAATGAGTTGAATATGAAGTTAATGGTGAGACTAAAAAAGATAACACTCAACTGACATTTCATTTTCTTCCTACTCAGTTATGAAAATGTAACCATCTTTCATTCTACTAAAGTAAAATATAAAAAAACTTTCTCTTTAACCCTGGTGATAGATATGAGCCAAAGTTTCCTTCAAAGTGCTTTCTGTGCACATGAAAAACAAAGAACAAGACAGAAAAAATAACTACCTAATAGAAACAAAATTAAAGCAAACAATAAAATATAAAAACAACATAGAAAGATTACTTATAAATAAACCTTTCATATAACCTTCCAGCAGAAAAAAAAATGTCTTTCGTAAATCAAATAGCTACACGTAACTGTAAAAATAAAACCAGATTTTAAAAGTAAAATTTAAATATTGTTCATTCAAAATTGCACCTTAAATGTGTAATTAATCATAAGATGAGCGACAAATATGAAAACCAAAAATCAAGTCTTTACGCCTACTGAAGAATATAACCAACTAGATCTATAACGTTGAAACACTACAAACCGCTTAGAATATCTTTGACTTACGGAGTGAAGTTCCAAACATTTTCAGGTTTGTCAAGCTTTGTCATCAAGCACGTGCTGTAGAGAAAAAAATCAATCGACAAACTATTAAGGGAAGACCCGGGTTGGCGATCCCAGACAATATTGATAACATTTTTCAAACTATCCAACTTTTGTTTTTTGCGGAAAAAACATCCTTTGACATCTGTTCTGTCGGGTCACAATGACAAAACTGTTTTAAAAACACACTAAATGGCCTAAAAGGGCGTTTGAAAAGTGGAAATTGCACAAAAAATTATTTTTAAAATCCCCGTTTTTTCTGTTTTTCTTTAATCTACTTTTTGACATATGTGACCTCCTTGGTGCAAGGAGTTTTCAAAAACTACGTAAGCTAGAAGCTTCAAATTGGGCGCACAGGTGCTTTAAGATTTATTCTGGGGATCTATGTGAAGGAATTGGGAAATATGTGTAATTTTTTAAATATTCAATTTTTTTAGGGTAATACGTACCCTAAAATTTTGTCAATTGACTTATGGGGGGTTCATTGACTTTGGGCTCACTTTTTTAGTTTTAAAGATAGGTCAAAATCCTCACAGGGATCCCCCAGTCCATATAGGTTTGTACTTGTGTGCCAAATTTCAGGCTGATGATTCAATATTTACTATGAAATTTTTCTGCACTAAGAAACTGGTTTGAAAATCCAAGATGGCCGCCACATAGACCCATTTTTCAGGGGGAAAAATCAGCAAATTCACCTTTAGTACAGCCTATTTATATATGAACTTCTTGTACAATTACATGAAAGTGAATAAAAGTCATTCGTTTCAATTTTTTTCCGGGCTCTGGACAGAGTTCAAAATCTTTTTGAAAACAGAGTAAAAGGCATTGGGCTTTATTTTCATGTACTGGTACTTTAAACTACGCTACAACGGTTCCTGTAAGATATTTAGGATTAGACAAACAGAGCGATAACCTTGATTCTGTACAAAACTCTGTATACCTACTTCAAATTGTGGTCTGCATTTGGATAAAGGCTGTCTATCATGATACATTAAATTAAATTCTTGATCTGAATTAAAGCAAACTGGTGCATTATTTTTTGGTAGATTTTGTTCATATGCCATGTTTCTGGTTTGATCATATTGTTCGCCATGATATACGACATAATTATGGCAAACGTCAGGTTCGAAAAACATCTTTGAACATTTTATCGAACACTCCGAGGTTTCTTCCCCAGAGGATCATCAAAATTTTGAGCGATCGTAGGAATGTCTTTAAAATGCATAAATATATTCACACTGTTTCAAATAGTCTTTCAGTTTAGATTTCTTCCCATTGTTCATAGTTTCTGCATGATGCAAAGACAATGGACCATTAACAGGTGCATATACATAGCAAATTTTATCGTTTTGTGAATTAAAAGTCTCTCTTCTTTTAGGGGCTCTATATTTATAATAATGTTTCCTTGACATGGTCGCAGTGTAGGAAATACAACAACACAAAAATAAGTTTTAAGAATTCTACAGATCTATTCATAGTAGCTCCGATTCCTACTCCTATTACTCTTAAATTTTCACCCAACCCCATAGGCCTCTATAGTCTTCCTACATGAAGTTAGTGTAGGAAACATGCTCATAAAACAGACATGAAACCTATAGTTTTAATTTTATGAATTTGGTATGTTACAGGCATCTCAAGACACTGATACATAAGTATTATAGTTTTGTGGAAAGAATGGTGCATTATTATGAATGTAAACCTTACACACTATTAGGCCTACTTGTATGATCATTATAAATATATATTAGATACACCCTAATCTCTAGTCAAGTCAAAAACACAATTTTATTTCTCACAGTAGATGCAAGGTTTCGCTCAATGAGGCGGCAAAAACATAACACACTAAGCCTCATATTTAATCATCTATAGATCTACATGATGTATCATTATGTGATCCAGTGACAAAGTGTATAATTAAGTCCCTGCCGGTCAATATATTATCAGTCATATGAAAGAAATTTCATAACTGAGTTAACATTATTTTCACCTTTTCCCTACAATTTAAAACAAGAATGAAGTAAATATGACCATATTTGACGAAAATACAGAACTTTAAATTGTGCGAGGTGAGGAAACATAAAAAGGAGAAAATTGCCTCCAAAGTTCAGCAACATGTTTCCATAGCAACAGGGGTCTTAGAATTGAGATAGAGTCTTGAAATTTAGCAGTTATCTTGGCTATGCCACTACAAGGTAATATATGGAAGTTGAAAACTATTCATTTACAATGAAAAAAACGTATGGACAAAACAAAATTTCCCTAAGAATGGACTCCACGCCAAATGCAACAAAATATTAGCATTACACTAGGTACCAGATTTTCAAAGTAGCTGTATGTCAAATTCGTTCTTTTTCATACGAAAGGCCTGTGTCTCCTGAGAATTTTGGTACCATACTTTTACCTCTAGGTCAATGTTTAACAGAATAGCAGCTGTTTAAATTTAACATAGTAATCAAATATTGCTGAAGTCCGGAGTGAGACATGGCTGCAATCTCTCCCCTCTGCTCTTCGTGATCTACATGGACCAGATAACAAAAGAGGCCAATCCAGACCCAGAGGCACT